>NC_000071.6:72388284-72583284 GCF_000001635.26 Mus musculus
GAGAGACAGAGAGAGAGAGAGAGAGACAGATAGACAGACAGACAGACAGACAGAGAGAGAGACAGAGAGAGACAGAGACAGAGAGAGACAGAGAGACAGAGAGAGACAGACAGAGAGAGACAGACAGAGAGAGAGAGACAGAGAGAGAGAGAGACAGAGAGAGAGAGAAAGAGAGATCAAGGTCTGACAGATGGTCTTGATTTGCAGCCCAGGCTGGACCTGAAACTCTGTAGTTTCATCTAGTCTTGAATTCATGATCCTTCTGCCTTAGCTTCCTGCATACTGAGTCTCTAGACTACAGATGTGTGCCTGCAAGGTCACTAGCTTCTTAGCCATTCAAGATAACTAGGGGTAGAATTGCTCAGTTCCTGCCTTATAACCGTGTCCAAAAGACTCAAAACTGGTCCTTTGAATCCGATCGGGTCTTAGAGAAGCCAGACAATGTGTGTGCTTTTGTGCCTTTGTTCCTTTCAGTTTCACATGAGTTTGGCTTTTCTGCTAAATTGACACTGAACAGAAAACAGGAGAGTACAGCGCCCAAGGAGGAGCCTCATCCTCTAAGGAGGAGCCTCATCTTCCTTCTCTTCCTTTCTTACTGACAACCCCAAACCACTTCAAAAGGCCATACAGGTAAGGGAGAAAGAGAGGGTATAGGATCTCATGTGCACCAGACATAGAAAAGGCAGCAAAGAAAGTGGACATAGATGGACAATGGATACAAGACTGAAAGGGACAGCACAGAATCCGGTATTATCCAGCATGCTCAGGGCCCCTGGTTCAGCCAGCAACACTGTAAGGAGTGGGTGTGTTAAGTAGGCACTAGAAGCTGAGTCCATAGATGAGCCCATTCTATGTCCAGCTACAAAACTGAGAGGTTCTGATGGAATATGAAGAGTTTCTTATAAGAGCTTTTTTTAAAAGTCGCTTTAAGGAAATTATACATACATTATTTTCTTCAAAAATGTTCTTTTCTTTAAAATAAAAACAGTAATAATAACAAATAAGGAACAACATAAATGTATGCATTATGTAAATATATTATGTTGTAGCTTGATACAATAAATAATACTGCATTGCTAGTGTGAGCCTTGATGGCTTGTTAAGACTTTTTCTGAAAATTCATTAATTTCACATCAAAATGTATGCTTTTACCAAAGTCATTTCCAATCTGTGTAACTGACAGTGCTATTCCGTGCCTTAACACCAACACAGATTACAAGCAGCTTCTGCCTGGTCTAAATTTTGACCAGGATTTTTCTTCTAACACAATGGCTAATGGGGCTATAAAGACTATTTTGAGGCAACAATATTTAGATCCATTTCAGGCAAACTGCTTCAATTACACATTTGGCTATATCTAGAGCTGCCAGTGATATGCATGAAGCTATTTTAAATACTTGAATTGATTTTAAGTTATGTATGCTTGGGTATACATGTGTGTCTGTGGAAGCCAGAGGTATTGGGTCTCCTGGAGCTGGAGTTACAGTAGGGTGGTTATAAGCAGCCTAATATGGTGATAGGAACTGAACTGGGGCCTCTGGGAAAGTAGTATGTTCCTAACTGCTAAACCGTCTCTCCAGCCACAGAACTATTTCAGTGACAATATTTAACTTGTCACATGAATTTCTTTGTGTGGTTCTGAATTGAATTTTATTTATTTATTCTGGTTTCCCGAGACAGAGTCTCATTCTGTAAACCAGGCTGGATAAGAACTCCATATGTAGACAAAGCTGGTCACAAACTCATTCCAATCCTTCTGCCTCTGCCTACCAAATGCCCAAATTACAAGCATGAGCCATAAGGTCCTATTCAGATTCTAATTTTATATGAAATTACATATTAAATGATTAAGGCTTTTTCTGATATTTACTATAAAATGTGAAGACCACATAAGAAGGCAACAGACTATACTGCTTTTATATAATTTCAAAATTTATAGAGGAATAATATTATTGTGCCTATTTATGTATTACACAGAAACATTATCAATTTTAAGGAAAATATTTTGTATTATCTTCCACATTAGTAATGGCCAACCAAAAAATCAATATGAAAACTCTTTCCATTTAGAAAGTTAAATATAATTTCCCCCCTAAACCTATGGCTTTTCTCTGTAGCATTTCAGTATTCAAAACCAGATTTTAAAATCTCAGAACTCTAGGATTCCATGATAGATGTTCTATTGATTGCAATGTGTATTTTGCAATAGTTTACTAACAAAGACTGTTTCCAAAATGCTGGTGGTTTCTGTCTCAAGGTTCAGCTAGAGAGCTAGTATTGTACAGATACCACAGGGGCAGACTAGATACAAATGACCAAGCTGGCCTCCCACAGACCCGTGCATCCCTTATGCTCACCACTCCCTCCCCCTGGTCCATGGTCACTTGCCATCTTGTCTGTTTCTACTAGGAATCCAGGTGCCATTCCAGAAACCATGGAGTCATTTGAAGTCCCAGACAGATAATACTGAGGTACATGCTGCTTTGGAGAGCCAGCATCCACATTGCCCACCAAACATGTTCACACATGTCCTGATGAACATGCTACCACATAAGATATATCTGAGGGGCAGAAGCAAGTCCACTGTACCCCCAGATGTCACTTAAAGACCATGTTGTTAAGATTTACAATCATGCTGTCATGGGGGTCACAGGGAGGGGGTTCCGGGCATTTCCGGATCATGCAGAAATGCCTACACATTGGAAAGAAGAAACGAAGAATCAATGCAGGAGGGAAAGGGAAAAGGAAGAGGTGGCCAATGTGAAGATGGGCACCATTCCTGGGGATCATGGGTCTCTCTCTCTCTCTCTCTCTCTCTCTCTCTCTCTCTCTCTCTCTGTCTCTCTCTCTCTCTCTCTCTCTCTCTCTCTCTCTCTCTCTCTCTCTCTCTCTCTCTCCCTCTCTCTCTCTCTCTCTTCCAGAGTGAAGAAATGATGGGTCTTCTTGTATTGAGATGAGATTAACTTTCCCTTTCCTTCAGTGATGTACAATTGAGTACAGTTTTGTTTGTTTGTTTGTTTGTTTGGTTGGTTGGTTGGTTGGTTGGTTGGTTGGTTTTCTCTGTACAGTCCTGGCTGTCCTGGAACTCACTCTGTAGACTAGGCTGGCCTCGAACTCAGAAATTCGCCTGCCTCTGTCTCCCGAGTGCTGGGAATAAAGGCATGCGCCACCACACCCAGCCTTGAGTATAGTTTTTATAAACAGAGGAGAAGTCACCTTTACTTTGGGGAAAGTAATAAAATCAAACTGTTTTTAAATGATGGGGAAACACAGGGAGATAATGGGAAATGTTAAGATTTAATCAGGTGGGGTGAAAATGAAAACGAATTAAAATGATTAATTAAGAAAAAGGAGGAAAAATAATTTCCAACGGATCCAGGGGATCATGTCTGGGTACACACTTCTAATAAAACACTAATCTATGGTGTAAACAAAAAGAAAAGAAAAAAAGAGGAGAGGAGAGGAGAGGAGAGGAGAGGAGAGGAGAGGAGAGGAGAGGAGAGGAGAGGAGAGGAGAGAAGAGAAGAGAAGAGAAGAGAAGAGAAGAGAAGAGAAGAGAAGAGAAGAGAAGAGAAGAGAAGAGAAGAGAAAAGAAAAGAAAAGAAAAGAAAAGAAAAGAAAAGAAAAGAAAAGAAAAGAAAAGAAGAGAAAATCTACCAAGCAGATGAAACCAAGAAGTCCCCTTTTGATTACTGCATCTCCAGCGTGCTACCACTGGAAAGTGGACCATGGGTCTCCTGAGACACTGCAGTCCTAAGAAGTGGGAGGAAATAGGTGTCTATGTGGCTAAGATCTCCTTAAATAACCTGGGCCCCATGGTGATTCATTTGCTCAGCATTTTAAAAGAAGGAAATAATGGAAGTATCAGCTTAAGATTCTTAATTCCTTCTGTAAATTTGGTACCATTGAATGGAAAACTCAGTATCCATTGTCTTAATTGAGCTCACAAATGTTTAGCATTGCCTTGATGCTCTGAAGTCCTTTTACTAAGAGCAGATAATGTTTCTTGGCTCTGCTTGGAGGTCCCTGGGATAAAGTTAGCCTTATGCTAAGCCGTCTGAGGCTTCATTGCCATCAAGAGTCTTTGTGTCAGTCTTTTTCATCACACAGTCTCCCGGGCACCATTTCAATGTTCCTGGTGTCATCCCCATTTTCAATTCCTTTGTCATTAATTACAAAGATTGGGGAAACTGAAAAAGAAAAAAAATACTTGATTGAATTTTTAAAGTAAAAGACAAATGGACTTTGTAAGAAGACTTCTGGGAGTCCCTCTTTTTAAATGGCAGAGTAAGTATCTCCTAGATATTAACCTTTCAATCTCCCTTCTTTTTAATTATTGGAGGTGTTCTACATAACTGAGGTACAGTCTCCAGAGAAGTGAGGTGCCATCAGTAGTCAAATGACTAAATTAAGATAGAGACGGTGCTTGGAGAGACACAGAGAATATGGGATAGCATTAGGTTCAGGTCCCAGCTTTGCATCTTACACTTGTAGAAGTCTTCAAGTCTCAGAACCTTTTTAAAAACTCTTGGGTCTTCGGGATCAGCTCAGAGGAACAGTACTTGCTCTGCTTAGCATATGTGAAGCCTTGGATCAAAGCTCCAGCACCACGAATAAACAAGTGTGAGCATGCACACCAGTGATACAGAGGTGCTTTTGAAGATGACAAGAAACACTGTCCATACATGCCATGCGGAAGATAAGTGAGCCCTATTATTGCTGTTCATCCTTGGTGCAAACATTTCTACGGGTGTCTAGCACGCTCAAAAGTGATTCCTGCAAGCTGAAAATTTAATCCCAAATGCATCTGTTTAAAGTGTTTGAGGTAAGGTATGATTAGTTCAACTTTTTAGATTTTTAAAACTAAAAAATACCATCAATATTATGATCCTGCCTTGTGATACTCGAAGTAAGCAAATGAAGGGGAAAGAGTCCGAATCACACAGCCGAAGTTGTGACTAATTAATTAACTAGCTCCTGAAGCTATTTGAGAAGTAGAAATGGGACTCTGCTAATTATGTTCACAGAGGAATGACTGCAAGCGAGCAGTTTAAGGATGAAGGATTTATTTAGAATAGTGGTTTAATTTGTGCTTGGCCGGAACATACAATATCAGGAATGCACGGTGGAGGCTGTCTTTCATTAAGAAATGAAAGACAGGAAACAGAGAAGGAGCCAGGGACAAGATATCACCAAGGACCTACTCCCAGGCACCTATTTTCTCCAATCAACCCCCCACCTCCAGAAGTTTCCAGAACCTTCTAAAGCAGCACCACTACTGGAGATGGAACATTTTAAAGATAAACCTGTGGAGTACATCCCATGTGCAAACCACAACAGAAATGACGATAACCAGCTGTCAATCAAGTGCTCTGAAACGAGTGTGGATTGTTCTAGAAGAGCCATGGGCGAACTTTTCTATATAAATCAAGGTAGCAAAGGACCAAGATTTTTGTGGTGTGCATGTATCTGTTTTACTGTTCACTGAAGAGTAAGGACGTCTGCAAGCTGTATCATATGGAGTGAATGTGACTGTGGTTCCATAAAGCTTACAAAAATAAAGCAACAGGCTGCATTTGCTGACAGATTATAGTCTGATGGCCTCTGATCTACAACACATCGACAGGGTTTCTTAAATAAAGGAAGCATGAGAAATATAACTCTGAATCAATAGACCTTAGTTTGCTGTTACCAATGCTCTAGAAAGCCAGGCTGATAATAAGAGTACTTGGGATGGGGGAGGGAGGAGGGTAAATGTTATTCTTGTGACTAATAGATTAAAGCAGTGTTTGATGGAATAGTTCCTATCCAAGCCATAACACTGCAGGTTTCAATATCACCTTAGTAATAGCCAGGAAGTGTTAATCAAAGAATGGAATTCAAAACTGCATTGGTTAAATAACAGTGTTGAAAATAGAAGCCACCCTTGGAAGGAGTTACAGAGACAAAGTTTGGAGCTGAGATAAAAGGATGGACCATGTAGACACTAGCATATCCGGGGATCCATCCCATAATCAGCTTCCAAATGCTGACACCATTGCATACACTAGCAATATTATGCTGAATTAGATTATAGCTGTCTCTTGTCAGAGTATGCCTGGGCCTAGCAAACATAGAAGTGGATGCTCACAGTCGGCTATTGGATGGATCACATGGCCCCCAATGAAGGAGCTAGAGAAAGTACCAAAGAAGCTAAAGGGATCTGCAACCCTATAGGTGGAACAACATTATGAACTAACCAGTACCCCGGAGCTCTTGACTCTAGCTGCATATGCATCAAAAGATGGCCTAGTCGGCCATCACTGGAAAGAGAGGCCCATTGGACACGCAAACTTTATATGCCCCAGTACAGGGGAACGCCAGGGCCATAAAAGGGGAGTGGGTGGGTAGGGGAGAGGGGGTGGGTGGCTATGGGGGACTTTTGGTATAGCATTGCAAATGTAAATGAGCGAAATACCTAATAAAAAATGAAAAAAAAAAAATAGAAGCCACAACTGAAGTGGTGACAGAGCTTAACTTAGAATAGCTGAAACCAAACCTCTAAGGAAAAAGGGAATGGATTCTAACCTGAAAAGATACACAAATTTCCCTCCAAACTCTGATGATTAACATGAAGTGGAACATCTTATTCTTGCAAGCAAAATTTTTACATCAGCCACCATCTCCCTGAGACACTACCCTTAAAATCAGAATCCAAGCCAGCAATAAGCTACAAAAAAACCCAGAAATGCTCACCAGTCTACCTGGATGCATCAGGTCTTGCTGATGATGCTAGCCTCAGATAGAGCGAGGAGGTGCTCATGGAGAAAGTTAATTATGTGTCTCACCTCCCATAAGGACACATTTTAAAAAATCGCCTTTAGCAATTAGAAGCCTGGACTATTTCCTTCAAAGTATGACAGATCCGGGTGGGGTTGCCAAGGAACACCAGTCAAGCATCCTCTAGGGAGATTTGGCAAGAAGTCTGAAGTCTGCATCTGTTTGGCAGGAGGTATCCTAGAAGAGAAAGAACTAGAAGACTTCTCAACCTCAAGCGTTAATGGAGCTATTCAAGTTCTCATTTGACATACTCAATTGAGCTAAATGGAGCACTTTATGTCCCCTAATGTTTATGCTGCTTCTTAGTAAGTTGGTTGTTTAAGAGGCACAGCTACCACTGGAGACACTAAAGTCACGGGACAGTACGTGGGAGTGCTGGGGTCACTGTTTCGCATCGACTTCCAACATCTGCTCCATTTGTACCACAACAGGTCAGTATGTCTACAAACCAGCTGAGATTTCCCAACATTTGGTTTCTCTTTGGCTTTCCCACCTGAACTTGTGTTTCAGGGAATGAGTTTAGAAAAACACACACATACAATGAGCCGTGTGAGGGCAGGAGAGATTGAGTTGTGAGAGATTTATGGATGGAATGTCTTAGTGGGCTTTCAGTTAGCAAGACAGTGAAATACCATAAGGTAGTTTAACGTCATTACCCGTTCCAGAGACACAGGCAACACGATTAACTCAGCAGTGTTGGGGTGGCTCTATCACTTCCTATACTTCATTCTCATAGAAAAAGAATGGCTTCTCACCTAAAGGATCCCAATAGGGTAGTATACTAAAGCACACAGAATATGTGTATGTGTATAAGTATATAGAGTGCTACTTTTTAGTTTCATAAAGTACTTTTTATCGCGTAATACAACTATAATAAACACAGTCTTGAGAAAAGCTTCATTTACTTCATTTGTCACTTTGTTTCTAGCTACTCCTTCCAGAGAGGCTTCAATTCTCACAAAGTAAGGTTGATGCTTTGAGAAGGACTGAGAGGCTGACCTGGGTGAAAGCACATTCACACCTTTAGAAGGAAAATGTTACCACAGCAATGACACATATTACCTCCCTTGACCCAGAAGGGGAAATGTGTACGAGTTGTAACTGATATTGTACAAAATCCCCATGGAAGAAATAGTACAAAAATCAGAACTAGAGGTTCCCATTAAAAATACATCAGTAACAGTGAAAGGATAGCTGTGCCTTGACAAGAGATATTTTGTTTCATGGTTAAAGGAAAAGTAACTTTGTATCAAAACAAAGTTTCGCAGCTCTCCGACGTTTGCTTTCCATTGTCCTTCTGGCCTTTGCACTAAGTCTCACAGACAGCTCAGGCGTGAACGACTGGGACATATTCCACTTCACCAGTTGATGAAACAATTTCCTTTCACTCACAGCTTCGAGCAGGTCACCATCCCCAGGGTGGCCTCTTTAGTGCCCCCCTTATCAGGAGAAGACTCCTGGGCCTCAGCTTCAAAGGCCTCCTCCAGCCTTCCCAGCATTCCCTGCTGACCACTCAGTACTCTCCCAGCCAAGGAACCCATCATACATCCCTTTGATTCACTGCCCATCTCACTCGCATCCCGCGTCAGCTCAGGCCACGAGCAGCAGCCTTCTCCCCTGGAGTGGGGCTCTTCTGAACTGGTTAGGCTCAGTGGCCATCTGCTTTGCTCTGCAGATGTGAGCTCAACAAGAGACTGACTGTAAGATAGGAAGAGGTATGTTCAGCAAGTCTCTTGTCCATTTTTTTTCTTTTCTTTGTTCCATCTTCTAGACCTGTATGAGGCATAGGCAGGAAAAGAAACCTAGAGTATCTGCCTCCTATTTATAACTCTACTCAGTTATTAGAGTGCTTAAGAGCACGGCACCCTGGTTTACCACCCAGATCTTATAAAAAATTTGCCTGTGATGATGCAAGTACTTAGGAAAGTGGAGCAGGAAGAACAGAAGTTCAAAGTCATCTTCAGCTAAATATCAGGTTCAAGGACAGCCTGGGGTTACTTGAGATCCTGTCTCAAAGGAAAAAAAATGAGGGAGACTGGGAAGTAGTTTAGCTAGCAAAATGCAGACCTTGACACAGGACCTACATTGGAGCTCCTGGACTCACATTACATAAGCCATGCACAGTGCTACAAACTCGTGGTCCTACTGGGAAGAAGAAAGAGGCAGCTCTCTGGGCCTAACTGAGATCCATTAGTCAACCTACTTGAAGAATCCCAGGCCTGTGAGAAAAAGTCTTAAAATAAGGGTGAGTGGTGTCTGAGGAACCACTTGAGGTTGTCTGCTGACTGCTACACACACACACACACACACACACACACACACACACACACACACATGTGCACAAAAGAATAAGATAAAATAAATACACTGGTACACTTCATGACTACTCTGGGAGGAATTTCCATTGCTATCAGGTCAGAGATCCATGCCAGGGATGAAAGAAACCAGGACACTCACTACAGTTCTGTAGTTGTACAGTTACTATATGGCAGACAAAAACAACCTTGTCTCACATCATCAAAGAAGTGGCACCGAGTATAAACAGTCATGGCATCTAATAGGGAAACTGGGCATCAGATACACATGGAGGTTCCATTGGCTTCTGACTTTGCACCACGTGCCAAAATGATACCCAACAGTGGCACAGAGTGCTCCCTCAGTCACCATCCCTAACTCTGAATAAACAGCAGTTCCCAGACAGAAGAAGCACATTTCACTGAACGTTCTAACTGATCAGACCTTCTAGGATGGTGGAGAGGTTGGGGTGTTACAGGTCCAGGACCTAAATAAAATTTATCAAACTGTATTGTCTTAGCAGATCTTGTTTCCCGACAATTGAAAGCTTACCAAGGCCATCAGACAGGATCAGAGGCTTGTAGCTGGATTCCCACTTTCCTATAATGGCCTACTTTATGCTTCCAGCAATGTGCCTTGATTTATGGCTTTCTTTGTTCTACTGCTAACACAAAAACTGTGATCAAACTATTACCAGGTTGAAACATGTAATTTGAAGTGAACTACATTCGTGTTTCTAGTCCATGATCATTCATATTTGGCTCCAGAATAGAGGGAATATCTCTTATGCCCTTGAAGGCAAGAGGTGAGCTTTTACATCCACACAGATCACAATGAGACTCCCTGCTACAACACAGATGTTACATTAATTCAGGGCTCTTGGTTTTGGTTTTTGTTGTTGTTGTTTTACTAAAGAAGATGTAATCATTTTCATTCAGAAATATATAATCTTCTGCAAGGCAAAAGACTCCGTCAATAAGACAAAAAAGGCCACCAACAGATTGGGAAAGGATCTTTACCTATCCTAAATCAGATAGGGGACTAATATCCAATATATATAAAGAACTCAAGAAGGTGGACTCCAGAAAATCAAATAACCCCATTAAAAAATGGGGCTCAGAGCTAAACAAAGAATTCTCACCCGAGGAATACCGAATGGCTGAGAAGCACCTGAAAAAAAATGCTCAGCATCCTTAATCATCAGAGAAATGCAAATCAAAACAACCCTGAGATTCCATCTCACACCAGTCAGAATGGCTAAGATAAAAAATTCAGGTGACAGCAGATGCTGGCGTGGATGTGGAGAAAGAGGAACACTCCTTCATTGTTGGTGGGATTGCAGGCTTGTACAACCACTCTGGAAATCAGTCTGGCGGTTCCTCAGAAAATTGGACATAGTACTACCGGAGGATCCAGCAATACCTCTCCTGGGCATATATCCAGAAGATGTCCCAACTGGTAAGAAGGACACATGCTCCACTATGTTCATAGCAGCCTTATTTATAATAGCCAGAAGCTGGAAAGAACCCAGATGCCCCTCAACAGAGGAAAGGATACAAAAAAATGTGGTACATTTACACAATGGAGTACTACTCAGCTGTTGAAAAAAAATGAATTTATGAAATTCCTAGGCAAATGGTTGGACCTAGAGGGCATCATCCTGAGTGAGGTAACACAATCACAAAAGAACTCACACAATATGTACTCACTGATAAGTGGATATTAGCCCAGAAACTTAGTATACCCGAGATATAAGAGACAATTTGTAAAACACATGAAACTAAAGAAGAACGAAGACCAAAGTGTGGACACTTTGCCCCTTCTTAGAATTGGAAACAATCCCCCATGGAAGGAGTTACAGAGACAAAGTTTGGAGCTGAGACGAAAGAATGGACCATCTAGAGACTGCCATATCCAGGGATCCATCCCATAATTAGCCTCCAAACGCTGACACCATTGCATACACTAGCAAGGGTTTGCTGAAAGGACCCTGATATAGCTGTCTCTTGTGAGACAGGGTCAGGAGATCAACACAGATTCAGAGAGCTCATTCATAATGCGCTGCAAGCCTTCCAGGCCAGCCAGGGTTCCATAGTAAGACCCTGTCTCAAACAAACAAACAAACAAACAAACAAACAAACAAACAGTTTTTAACAGATGACAGAATGTTGGCACTGTTGCAGCCTAACTTGAGCTATGATCTGGGAAACTTGGAGTTTTAGAGCAATGCTCATGTAACTTGTATGCATTTTCTATCCTTAAGTAAAATGTAAGGACCCATGCTGTCTTCATGGGCTTCCCGCCATTTCTCTCTAGTTACCCAAACCTAGAATGAACCCGGCTTACTTAATAATTAACATTACCGAGGGGAAAATACAGTATGAAGTTTGAGTGTTTCTTCAGCTGTGCTGGCAGGCTTCTATACATACAGAACCATCACCCATACCCCTGTGAGCCCGAGGAAGGCAGAGGGAGTCAGCCGTGCTCCCACAAGCCATGCTGGAGGTGCTCCACTCTGTTCCCTGCTCCTGTCTGCTCGTTCTGCCCTTTACGAAGAGAGTCCCTTCTCTTGGTCAGGTGGGAATTTTAGCCCATCGTGTGTACTAAGGACTCTCAAGTTTCTATTTACTTGGCCTCAACCTAGTCTCTGAAACCCAGGCGCTTACACTCAGTGAGAGAGCCTGGGATTTCATGGATCCAAGCGTTCTTTCTTCCAAACTCTCATTTTCCCCCTGGTTTCCGTGTCAGTGAGTGCAATAACCACCACTTTCACATTGTTAAGAATAAAATGTCTGCTGAAAGAGTAAGACATTGAAAAGAGCTGTACTCCATGTATCGTCATGGATAGAAAAGAAATGCTTATCAGTTATAAACCATAAACAAAATCTCATAAAATATAAAGAAGTAAAATTCTTATGAAAGAGAAATTATGCAAATCACAAGTGAACAATGGTTCTACCTTTTCCTTTCCCCAGAAGTTCATCAAATTCCCTGCTCTATGAATCTTTGAGAACAGGAATTTTATCAGTCCTGTTTCCTCCTGAATCCCCCAGTGTGGGAAACAATACCCCACCCTGCATCAAGTGGCTACTTCATAAACCTTTGGGAAAGTGTTATTTATTTGTGGTTGTGTGTATGCCGCTTCTCTGTATGTGGCTCACATGAATTCAGTGCCTGCAGAGGCCAGAGAGGGCATCACATCCCCTAGATCTGCAAGCCACCTGTCATCGATTCTGAGAACCACCAGTACTATACAAAAGTACCACTGCTCTTAACTGCTGAGCCATCTCTCCAACATAAGCGTTCACAATATACCAATGGCACAGTGTTGGTGATCTATAACTTTCTGTTGAGTAGAGTTGTTAAACAAAATTTATGAGAGACCATCCTTTGGGCTGAGTTCCTGTAGAAAGTCCCATTGGGCAGAGCTACGAAAGTGAAGTCACTTATGCTAAATTCCACACAAGCAACTAAAACTGCAGTTATGCATCTGTAGCCCCAAATAGATCAGGTTTTCCTAAAATAGGAGATCCTGGGATCCCCACGTCAGAGTAGCAAGGATGCTCTTCCGAGCTTCAAACCCTTAGAGAAGGCTCATCTGAAGTAAGCTGATGTTAGACACTCAGGTTTCCTCTACAGATATATGATGCTGTCCCCCTGCTCTCTACTGCCCTGGGGAGCTCTCATTCTATTTTGCAGATTGGAAGCCATCCAAATCTGTAAATCACAGACACACACACACACAAAAGATTTAAAACTAAATTAAAAAAAAAATTCTTCCGACAGTTCTAGCCACCACTAGTAGGAACCACCCAGCTCTGTAGACCTCTGTCCCCAGGTCCCTTGCCTTTTCCTTGCTGACCTGAGGACTATTGATAAACAGTGGGCACCTCTTGAGTAGAGTATAACCTGCCCTTATTTATTTATTTATTTAGGTTTCACAGTCTTTTTGGCTTCCAAATCCGTGGTTAGTTTGTGCTGTAAGGGACATCACATGACCTTAGGATGGGTACCAAGTATTATTTGAGAGAGCATCTGGCTGTTGATCTTGTGGGAGCTGATGAGCCCCTGCCAAAAGTAGAAATGACAAGAGAAACTTTGCCCAAGCATGCACCTCAGCCTGCCTGCCAATGGACTTGGCCTCCTTACCTGCAGCTGTATAGCGTTTTGAACTTTGTATGCTCTGACCACTGCTTACTGGAGAATCGGAACACTACAGCCTGAAGTGACAGTTGCTCTTGCTTGTATTGTTTGTAGGACTTACCTGACTCCATTACGGAATGTCTAAGGACCCACACGTGTTGAGGTATGGATTGCTGCCGTTATGTTCACCATCTCGGTGACAGTGTCATACCTTGATGGCAGCATTTCCCAACCCTATTACCCATCCCCTTAAATTGCTGTGCTCCCTCTCTTGGGGCTTTTGAGGGATTGCGATATGGCCGCCCTGTTTAAGGCTGAGCTCGCATCACTCACGTGTAGTCTGAACGTGAAAATGTTCTCTTCAGGCTCATTCATTTGAATACTTGGTCCCTAGTGTGTTGTCCCATGCTGTGTGGAGAGGTTTTAGCAGCTTTAGGAGTGGGGGCCAGGCTACGTGAGGAGCCAGCCCTCGAAGGCTATAGAACCCTCAGCTCTGGCACAGCCTCGTTGACTTCTGACCCAGTGGGGTGTGAGCCCGGCATCATTGAATGCAAGATGGTTTGTCTTCGGTTGGGGGTGACTGGATCAGAAATAAATGTGTGGGTGTGGGGGGGTCACTGTTGCCAGGAGACAGCATGCTGCAAGGGGAAGCGGGAACTGAGATTAGTGCAAGAGCCCTAAGTTTTGTTCATACCTAACAGAAAGAAATAGGGAAATTGTGATACAGTTAACAGGGAGACCATTGTTTAGACTTAGCTCAGCCATCAGCTCCAGTGGACCAGGCTAAAAATTGAAACAGTATCATTCATGCTAAATGCCGAATAAACAAACTGAATCTTAAGAGAAGATAGGTTCCCTCCTCCCCAAAACAAACCGGTAACTTTTGTTTTGTTTTTCTGAAAAAGTATCTTAATGGAGTCCCCTCTACTTCAGTCCTTAGAAAAGGTAACCTAAGTCCTTCGGCTAGTTTCCCTCCTATGGCTGACTCCTTTCCCACCTTATAAAACAGAGTCTGCATCTGCTGCTTCCTGGTGAGAGTTCTCATTCTGCTTTGTTGGATGGAGGCTGCCCTAATTGATAAGTTACAAATAAAGCAAATTAGATCCATCACTAAATTTGTTTTAAGTCTGGTTTTTTGGCCGAGTAAATGCATTTCCTTAAGCTATGTTCTGAGGGGGAAAAATGTGAAATTAATTCTCTTTCACTTAGCTCTTAATAATACTGTAATTTGTTCAGATAAACAAAGCTTTTAAATCATATGAAATAGTTTTGTTTTCCTTAGGAACAACAGTCCACTGTTTGTTTTATTGTCATGTTCCAGTGTTAATCCTCTGGCTGTTGAGTTTCACAGTTAAGCAAGTCATTTTGCAGTCTTCATATTATATCCTTTAAAATCTGCAAAAATCCTCTGTTCAAAAGTCACACTTAGCAGGGAGTCTTCGGAAATGTCAAATGGAGAAAATTGGAAACAGCTTAACAACCAGAAGAGTAATATTTCACAAAATCCTATGAAGTAAAAAACTCAGACCCCAGGGGGCCACATGCTGGGTTAGGAAATTTGAGAAAACATTAACCCTTCAGGAATCTCTCTACACTAGTGTGTGGACAGAAGCATTCCCCAAGATTTCGGAGTGGTCAGTGTTCATCGGAAACGCGCTGTGCTTCCCTCTTGAGTTAGTTCTAAGGGCAGGTGCTTAGGCTTGCTGGTAATATGGAACCCTGCTGTAGTCCTTTCTTGGTGTCCAGTCTCCAGTTCAATCAGCTTGCACTGCTCTGCTTCACAAAAATAGCGCAGATCTGCTATGAACAACAGATGAATAAATGGTTGGTACCCTCATGTCTGCATCTGCAGCTAGCGTCCAGAATGAGAGACTTTTTGAAATAAAAATACTCTGAGGCTCTTTTATTTTTGCCACGGCCATTCTATCCTGGGCAGATCTAAACATTCACATTGCCTTCATTTAGAAGCCATCCATCCAAATGACTTATTTTCAGTGCAAATTCTTCGCCTAGATTAAGTCAGACATCACTGACATCTTGTACAGACGAATAAAACCAAGCCTCGAGACTCCCGCCTACCAGGTTGACGTCAGCGATTCTAAAGCAAACAGCTGTATTTTTCCTCTGCCCTGTTTTAACATTTCACAAACAAGCAATCAAGAAAAGAAAGAGGAGAATATTTCCATGAAGATGCAGAGAGAAGCTGTCATTCATGCGCAATCTTACCTGATCACTTCCACGGATAATGAACACTATTCTATTTATATGCAAGGCATAGTTTATGTGGATTTGTATTTCACTAACCTATCTTCGCAATGACTCAGAACTTTTCTGTTCTTGGTATTTTCCAAGTATATCAATGTCAAAAATTGCAGACTTCATCATACACGTGCCTGCGTACAAATACAGATCATCATTTTAAAAGGATGACCAGAACAACAACTACACCAGTTGTCACCTCCTGACAATGGAGTACATTTTCATTAAGCAAGCGAATTGTGTACTGAGTACACAGTCAGCGACAGTTTTATGTGTGGTGTGTGTGTGTGTGTGTGTGTGTGTGTGTGTGTGTATGTGTGTGTGTTATGACACACACATGTCATGCTGCCTGTGTGGAGGTCAAAAGACAACCTCAGATGTCAGTCCCCATCTGTCTTTTGTCTTGCTTGAGATAGCCTGTTGCTATTTGCATGTCAGACTAATCACACAACGTGCTTCCCAAGATTCTTCAGTCTCTGCCTCCAGTTTCACAGGGGTCACACGTCGTCGGAAGCCAACATCAGGGTGATGTCCTGAATATTTTTCTCTTTTTTCACCTCTCTTTTTACAATGCCGCTTTCCAACTGACCAAAGGAAAAGCACACTCCTTACTCATTCCCAACACAACACTGAAAATTATCCTGGGACTAACAACATCTGGGACCCTAAGCACAAAAAAAGCAAACAAACAAACAAACTAGCTCCCACTTAGCTTTCTTGCCTTCTCATCCCCAAACGTTGTCAGGGAATATGTTCTGCCATACTTCAGAGTGAGGCTGAAACAACACAGACAGACAGAGGAGGCAACGAAACTCCTGTCAAGCAAGGCATCCTTCGTTTCTTTGGTTTTCAGTCTCTTTGCCTGCCAGTCTGTCTGCCCACGTATGCGTTAAAACTAGAAGTGAAAAGTGAGGTTCCGAAGC
This sequence comes from Mus musculus, assembly GCF_000001635.26. NCBI lineage: Eukaryota > Metazoa > Chordata > Mammalia > Rodentia > Muridae > Mus > Mus musculus. Next base: position 72,404,724 of record NC_000071.6, read on the forward strand.
TGCCAATTATTGCTGAGGTTGAGCAAGAGTTTTCTGCTTTGCATGGCCCTCGGCTAACATTAAAAATCAAGGTTGCAATAGACACAGCGATGATCCTCCATGCCTAGCAATGAAAGAAGAGCAGAAAGAGCACGGAGTGATGGGGAGTGTTCTTGCTTTCCTATCTGTATCTCCCAAAATGTAATGAGGGTGGGATAAATGTGGATGTGGGCAGCAGGTGGGACTGAGTGACATAGGCCATCCATATAAATATGCCAAGCCTATAAATAGAGGAGAATGGTTGGCTGAGCCAGAGGAAGGGCTCCAGCAATGCAGATGGGATGGGGACCCTTGGCAAGGCTTTTGGCCGTGGAGTTTCTCTGGAAAAGAGCCACAGTCCCGAAGCTGCATATGTAAAGAACAATAGCAACAATAGCCAAGGTTGGTATTGGCCCTGGTCAGCTGAAGGGTCCACAGGAGTCCGAGAAATTCAGCAAAACCACAGAAAAAGAAGTCATTCAAGAGCAATTTTCATTATTTTCTTTTATCTTTTTTTTCATTACTATTTCATAACTTTAATTTTTCTACTATTAGGAATCACAATGTGAATGTCTGCATTTTTCGATGGTCTTAGGTAACCCCTGTGAAAGGATCATTCGTCCCTTAAAGCAGTGACGACCCACAGATTAAGATGTGGAGATGGTGCTGCTCTGAGATGGCCTAGTTGGCCATCAGTGGAAAGAGAGGCCCCTTGGTCTTGCAAACTTTATATGCCTCAGTACAGGGGAACGCCAGGGACAGGAAGTGGCAGTGGGTGGGTAGGGGAGTGGGGGGGGAGGGTATGGGGGACTTTTGGGATAGCATTGGAAAAGTAAATGAAATAAATACCTAATTTAAAAAAAGAAATAATCAGCTAAGGATATTTAATGTTTAAAAACTCATATTTTCCTTTATCTTAATTAAGTATACATCCCCCAACCCCCTCATGCCCTATCCCTCCACCATACACCTTTTCAAGTTCCTGGAGGAGCAATAGTTGTTAAAGGACTGGCTCAAGTCCTACCTTATCCTCCAGGCTTGCAGTCATGCACATGATTTGTAGAGAAGCAAAGGTTTGAAAAGTTACCAACAGTGCGGTCCACAGCCAGACACCAGTCTACTTCCAGGAAAAGTCCTGCCGTGGAATTAAAGTCCTCAGGGGTCAATGGGGCATGGGAGCTGAATCTAACCAAGCCAGGTGACACTGAATTAAATCAAGCACATGGACAAAAGGCAGTGAGATCTCATAATCACACAATACTGTCAAACCTCTCTCTCTCTCTCTCTCTCTCTCTCTCTCACACACACACACACACACACACACACATCACACACACATACCACACATACACACATCACACACACATGCACAGAAACATACACATCACACACATATACATATATACATATCACATATACACAAATAAGCATTTTTCATAGCTACAAGCAATAGTTTCCTTAACTACAAGAACCCCGGGGCAAGGGGGGAAATACTAAATATTCTTCAACAAGTGAATGAATAAATGAATTGAAATCCATCCACACAGGGGAATCTTAGTGAGTATTATAAAAGAGTGAATCATTGATACATAGGGTAGCATGGTGGAATGCTGAAGTTACCATGCTAAGTTAAAGAAGATAGCTTCAGGGTAGACTAGGGTGTGAGTCTGTATTTATGGAACACAGCAGAGGAGCAAAAGCACGTGGACTGGCTGGGTGATTCCCAGGGGTTGCAAGGAGTACAGGAGTGATGGGGCAGAGATAGAAGATAGCTGGGAGTGTCTTGAGAGAACTGTTTTATAACTACCTGATTGTTAGTGGTTAGAAAAATATATGGAGGGGCTGGCAAGATGGCTCAGCGGGTAAGAGAACTGACTGCTCTTCTGAAGGTCCTGAGTTCAAATCCCAGCAACCACATGGAGGCTCACAACCACCCATAATGAGATCTGACGCCCTCTTCTAGGGCGTCTGAAGTCAGCTAGTGTACTTATGTATAATAATAAATAAATCTTTGGGCCAGAGCAAGCAAGGACTGAGCGATCAAGGTTGACCAGAGAGAGCAGAGGTCCTAAAAATTCAATTCCCAACAACCACATGAAAGCTCACAAATTCTCATAAAATAGAGAACTATTTTAAAGGCAGTAATTTATATTTTTCTACATGGTGTTGTTTCAGAGATTATTAATCCTACTAGATATTGAGTCCAAATAAAATTCTATAGGAGTGAAGAAATAGAAATGAATTCAGACAAAAAAGCAAGAGATCACTGTAGCCCAGCTCCAAGGACTGCTTGATCTTAGTGAACTTGTCCTACACACACACACACACACACACACACACACACACACACACACACACACACACACACGCAGGTACCTGTCCTCCCCAGACACACAGACAGGAACTTGTCCTCCTCAGACACACAGACAGGAACCTGTCCTCCTATGTGAAAGGGAAGCCAGGAACAGTGCTTCTGCCTGGGATACGGTGTGTCAGATAGGACTAAGAGAGTTAACCACCAGATGGGATGTGAAGCTAGATTAAAAATTGAAATTGATGATGGTCTGAATCACTTAGGATATAAATAGCAACACCCTTACCATCAAAATAGGCTTAGAATTGCACCGTGTTTATGTCGAGAGTTTTTGCTGTCATTGAATGCTCTCATATTTTATTGGAATCTGAATCATAAATAAGATTTCTGATCTGGAGAAAAACACTGAGCCAGGAGAAGATAGATGTCCTTGGGATCCAGACACTGAGTACAACGGCAAGGAACACTGGGGCCAACCTACGGTCCTGACTTCCTGATGTCAGTCAGCCTCTTGTCCAGAGTGTGGCAAACGGGCATGAGTGAGGAGAGCTATTCTCCCGCTTCATTTCAGAAAGCACTATACTACTTCAAGCAAAGCAGTACTTGGCAGGGAGTAGAAACCTAATCGTGAACAATCTATACACAAGAGGGACCGAGCCCAGAGGGAACAGGCAGCCCCAGGCTCAACAGGAAAGAGGTTTTATTGGCCATGCTTTTCCAGCCTGGGTATGTGCACAGCAAAGTCAGAATGACACTGTGGTTCTCATAGAACCATCATGGTCCAATGTGTGCAGGTTCACTGCTCCATGGATCCGAAAGCTGTCAGAGATGAGATGGTTTCAGAAAATAAGTTTCAATGCAGAGCAAGATCAAGTTCTAATCCCAGAAAAGTTCATTTAGACGTTTCTCTCTTTTGCTGCTGCGGTTTGTTTGTCTTGGTTTAGTTTGGCTTGGTTTGGTTTTCTAGTGACAGGACATTCTATGTAAATAAAGCTGGCTTTAAACTACTCCATGAGACCCCCAAGTGCTGGGGTTTTAAGCATGCATGGCTGGCTTGGAAGTTCTTCAGAAGAACTGACCCATGGATAAAATAACAAGAGTCGATTTTACTTGCGTAGTATTCTCCCCATCTTCCCCTCACCTAGAATACCCTACATTACAGCCTTACAGACAGGTGCTGGCAGGTACAGAGAAATATATGTAGATGTAGATTTTATATATATGTGTGTGTGTGTGTGTGTGTGTGTGTGTATACTCATATGCATACACATACATATGCACTAGTATGGGCAAATGAAGCAGACAAGCTGGAGCCCAGAGTGCAAAAATTAAAGTCTCGAGTGAGAAGACTGAGAAGTGACAGGATCTGAGGAGGAAGAGCAGGGCATCTGCAGAGCAGGGCCACAGAAGACTGTCCAAACTGAGCTCTACGTGACTGTCACTTCTCAGATTGTGTCACACAGCAGTCTAATGGAGGACTCTTGGGTTTGTCTCCTCTGGTGGTCTTAATACTGAATGAGATAGGTAGAGTCTAGAATTTTTTTCCAGGAGGGGAAGATGAAGGTTTCAGGGATCCTCTTCTGCTGCTGTGTGGAGATTCTAAGCAGATCAGGCTGGCCTTGAACTCTTTCCATGGGCCTCCTGAGTGCATGGATTATAAGGTAAAGGTGAGGCAGAGAAGCAATACAGGTAACAGTGGTCTTGTTCTTTTAGACACAGATCAATTCTTACAAAGACATTTTTAAGCTGGCTGAAGCGGGTGTATGCTTACAATTGGTCAAGGTCAGCCTGATCTACATTCTGACTCTTACCTGAATGCCAGGAGACAAGAAGGCAGCAAGGGAGCCAATAAAGGACAAGAAGGGACGCTCAGAATGGACCAGGATGAAGTGGCTCAGGCAATGGCTGTGGAGATACTGATCAATTACTGGTTGATTCACACATGTATTTTGATAGGAAAAAAAAATCCCATAAACTTTGCCGAAGTTAGTGTGAAGTTAAGCTTTGCTAAAGTTCGTGTGGGGAAAATAAGGAGATTCAAGAAGAACCCAAGTTAGGGTCGGGAATGATGAGACTAAAGTTATTATTTACTAAGATGGGAAAATCAGGGATGAGAGAAGAGAAAAGGGCAATCAGGCTGGCTGTACATATCTTACAAGACTTGGGATTCAAATGGGAAGAAAATGAAGGGAACATTTTTAAGTCTGTGTGTTTCTGGGTCTGTGAGTGTGAATGTGTGTGTGTGTGTGTGTGTGTGTGTGTGTGTGTACACCTGTGTTAGAAAGAGAATGTGTATATGTATATGTGTGTGAGAAAGAAAGTGTGTGTGTATTGTTCATATACACATTTACATGCCCAGGAAAGCATATATAGAGGTGGGAGAAGGCCAAATGGAGAAGCTCCGGGAAGTGGACACATCTCCCACGGAGTAAAAGGGCCAGGACTCCAGAGGTTGTGGAGAGCAGAAAGCATCAACAGAAAGAGAACCGCGAGGAGACAGCTAGCTCAGTGGCGCCCAGTACCAACTGCTAGCTGCCAGGACTGGTATCTCTGGTCTCCTGCATCGAAATCCTGAAGAAGAAAGCCCAGGAACTGATTGATAATATCAGTGAATGGAGACAAAAGGATCATGTACTTATGACCAACTTCAGAGACAGCCTGAAGATGAAGGTTTGAGCTCTGACAGAGGAGTTGGGGAAGATGTACCAGATGTACAGCCTCCACAGCAAAATATCATTCAGGAAAGACTACAAGAATTTACCCAGAAAATGGCAAAAATCAGCCATCTAGAAATGGAACTCAAACAGGCTGCCAAACTATAGAAACCGTGTACAAGGACCTATGCGTCCAGTCTGAGGCTCCCACTTCCAAAGAACAGAATTACAAGGATGATGAATGCTGATTTCTGCTAAGAGGCTTCCATCTTAACTCCTTCTCACCAACAGAAGTCACAGAGGCTCCTGTTTGAGCCATGCCGATACTGTTTTTATAGCTCTGTAACCCAAAACAAAAGTCACCAATGATCTTTGTGCTAATTACCAAAGTGTGATAAGGTTAGACCCTGCCTTAGCAAATTCTCCCAACCCACATCTACAGTTGATTAAATGTTTTTGACTTCAAAAAAAGAGGGAAAACACATATACGCACATAAGTCTAGAATTTGGAATCAAAATGTAGTAGAGACCCACCTTTGAACTTGGGTACCTTTGAAATTTGAGCATCATTTAAAGCCCTGAGCTCAGTAATCAGAAGGGAACAGGTCTAAGGACTAAGCCTGCTTCCCACTGTTGAGAGTTGAGAGAAATGCAGAGAAAACAACAGAGGAGAGAGAAACTAAGCAGAGGGAAAGAGGGAGCCTTCTCTTTGAGTCAAGAGCAGAGTTCACAACTGAGAAGAATGTAACTCAAGAGTAAAGGAATGGACTGTGGTGTGGAGGCTTAGAAACAATTACAGGGAAACACTTTTTGGAAGTAAAGATGGAGGCCGTGCTTTTAAACTTAGGAAAATTGGATAGAGTAGGCTTTCATTGTCAGTACTCACGCATCTGTAAGCATGTATGAGAATTCCCAGGATCAACATAAAAGCCTTGAGAAAAGGAGGCTGAAAAACTCGATCCTGTGGAATACAGATAATTATGGTATCGGTAGAGGCAAAGGAAGGAGTCTAGCATGTAGCCAAGAGGGCTGGGAAGTGGATCACATCAGAATCCAGATGTGATTCTAGAATCTAACGGTAGACGGAATGCTACAGCCAGAGAAGCATCGGGGACAGAGGCCTCCCACACAAGATGAAGAAGCACTTCCTACTTCCTTCCTCAGGCTCTCCTGTCTCTTCTGAGAAGTAACCCTTCAGGGCTGTTTCACAGACTGTAGGAAAGAAGTGCCCGGCTCACACCCAGGCTGTGGACTGTGTACTATGTAATACTTTCCCACTTAAAACAGTGCCAGCTGCCTGGTGCAATAACTGGTGCAATTATTTACTTCTTTTCTGTCCTGTTTTGCAGTCCCAGGTCTCATGTGTAGTAGGCAAAGACTCTATCACCAAGCCACATCCAAGTCCAATAAGCTACTCCTTTGACCATGTCTCTCTCTTTCTCTGAGTAACACCTGTCCCACATCAACCTGTTCTAGCCTATGTCTCCCTCCGATATACCATTGAAACCAACTTCTTGTATAAGGTCGGAGTCTACGCTTAAATATTTATCTCTTCACTGGCCTGTGAAGTCATGAGAAAGAGGCATGTTTTCATTCCTCTCCCAACTGTAATAAAGTTCATGGCACAAAGAGTGTGTCTACCGAACTGAAACGTTTGTATATGCGAAATGCATCGTGGCTTCCAAAGTCATCTGAAATACATCGCCTAGGGTGGTAAAGTGGTTCTACTGTCCAAGTCTGATTATTTGTGTTGTGAAGTTGAGATAAAGATGTTTGAATGGACTTGACATTCTCCAAGTCCCAACAGTTAGGAAGCAAAATCATGTAAGCTCACATGTAAGTCACTGATGCTAAGTCAAGGCTCTTCCAAGAGGTGGCATCTCTGTATAGAAAGAGTGGTTAGGTAATTTAAAACTTTAAGTAATTTAAAGTTATAAACATAAGAAAATCTGAGGTTCTGGGAAAAAAAAAACACATCATTTTATCTAAAGCTGGCCATTGTAATGAAAAGCGCCTGGTCAGCTTTTAATAGTTTCGCGGCACTGCCTACAATCACTGTCAAAACAATGATTCTAAGAATCTCAAAGAAAGCATATGGCATAATCTCTCTGAAATGAACCTGCGATTCAATAGAAATTGAGAGTGGATGTTTTGCCGAGGTCCAGCAACTACAATTAGGGAGTCTGATACGATGGAGTGGTTGCTATCAGCAACGAGAGCTGGACAAAGCAAACATGACACTAGGAAAAAGAGGAGGGAGGTGGAAGAACAAACAGCCGAAGCTCTTTCATGGCAGGGGATCTCTTTAGACTCACAGAAATACCACTTAAAAACTGCTTTCCATTTATGATTACAACCAAGGTAAAGTTGAGGATTAGTTGGAACACTCGGCATGATTGATGGGCCTTGACCCTTAGCCCCACTGAGTTCTCACAACCCGGCTATGGAAACACGCACAAATGTTTATTTTTAAAGCTCTCAAGAACAGTTCCCACAGCATTATCACTCCAGCGCGTTATTTACTTTGCAGGGCCCGGCAACAGAGAGGATAAGACAACCGTGAGCCATGTATGAGAACAAATTGTCCCAGGAATTATGACTGATTTAAGGGCAGCTAAGAGGAGATGAATCGACTTCCCAGAACCGTGTATTAAGAAAGGCAGTTTTTACAGGTTGTAGGCTTTGGCTCACTGTAGTCTGGAGAGACATTTAAGAGTTTTTGTGAGAACGGGGCTGTAGTGGAGGGTAGCATTCAAGGATTACTAATTGACTCCCAAGATGGTGGGACATGCTTTTTGGGGAAGCTGGAACAGGACGGTTGGGGGTGCAGGGGCTGGGATTTTAAATAACCCTGGGATGATCTCTCTCACCCTCAGTTTCTTAATTTATAAAATGAAGATGAAAATACCTCGGGGACTTACTTGAGGCGAAAGGAGCTGACAGCTGTGAAAGCACTCTGGTAAAAAAGACTGAGACTCCAAATATAAAGGGAAAATACTGTATCCATGGACCGGTTATTTCACAAGCCAGTCAGCTTTTCCTCGTGTTCATGTCTGAGGCTAAGCAGGAACCTAATGTGAGCCTGAGTTCACAGTGTCTGTTGCCTGCACAAGCATACGTGTTTCTTCCCTCTTTGTCAAGAAGATCCCCTTTCCAGCAAAATCATCATTCCTCATCCATGCAGTTGGCTCCAAGCTACTCTCCTGTCATTTATCCTACCTCTCTGTAGTTTCTGCATGGCAGCATTTACATGTGTCATTGGTGTTCCTCTCTTTCTTTTCATATGTATTATAGTCTATGTTCAGTATCCCTCAAAAGTCATGAACTGTGATCTGGTGGTGGTGGAGGTGGTGGTGGTAATGGAGGTTGTAGTAGAGGTGGTGGTGGCAGAGGTAGTGGGGGTAGTGGTAGTGCAGATGGTGGTGGTGATGGTGGTGGTGGTGGAGGTGGTAGTGGTAGTCATGGTGATGATTGTGATTGTGAGGATGATGGAATTGAGGAAGAACTGTTTAAAACTTAAACATCTGTCGGGGTTTCTTAAACTCAGTATCACTGAAATTTTGAACCACACAATTCTACAATAGGGACAGTACTTTGTTTATTGAGGGATGTTAATCAGAATGTCAGGTCTCAGTAACGGATTCAATTAGTGATACAACTTCATTTCTACTCAGGTGTAACAACTAAAATGTTGGAAAATCACCTACAGTTAAGTGCAGCATTGCTGGGCCGGAGAGATGGCTCAGCAGTTAGGACAACTGGCTGCTCTTCCTAGAGGACCTGGGTTCCATTCTTAGCACCCACCTGGGAGCTCACAACTGTCTGTAACTCCAGTTCCTGGGGTCTGGCACCCTCACACAGACATGCTTGCAGGCAGAACACCAATGCACATAAAATGAAAGTAAATTGATAATTTTTAATAGAAGCACATTGCATGGGTATAAATTGCTACTATGCTCACTGATTGTATTTGTCAGAGGCCCTAGGGTCTGTATTCTGAATACAACAGGCATTTCGTTTACTCAATGAAAAAAAACATGAGAGAAAGACTGCACTGTGAGATCTGCAAGGTGGTCTTATATGATTTACTCTATAATAAATGCTTTTGTACTTGATGTACAATATATTACTACCACATAAACTTTTTTCAGTAGGTATATAGGTGTGCTAGAAATCATATTCTTATATATACATGAAGATCATTAGGTATCAGTGGCTTCTCCTAGAGCATAAGAATTATAAATATATGTGAGATGTGCCTATTGTTCCATCAAGATTGAGGCACAAGATATTTTTAAATCTAGAAGTGTATTTCATTGAAAAATGACATTTCAGAAAAACATTTAGAAAAAAGTTACATAAAAAAAATAACTGCAACTAAAAACCTACAAAGATTCTGGGACTCTGATTACTTAAGAAAATACTACTCTAGTGAACACATGGCTCTAATTATAACTGTTTCACCATTTTGCCCAAAGTCATCAATCTTTTCATAGATTAGAAGTGCTACAACACTTCCTGATAGCGTTGAACTGATATTCCCAGTGACATCTCAGGGTGACTTAATGAAGAATGGATACTGGTGAGTGGGTGTGTGTGATTTTGACTTTCAAAAACCTGCTACTCTTGACCTATAATATGGATTCTGATTATTAGAACACCCAAGGAGTCTGACTTGGAGACTCTCCATACGTATTCTTGAATCCATGTCAATTATGATATTTTCAAAAAGACCACTAATAAACACATTTAAATGTTTTTACCCAATCGACCACGAACAAATGTAGAGGAAACAAGGAAGTCTTGGGGACCCTTCTAAATCTACTTCCTCATCTTTCCATCAGAGTGTGTGTGTGTGTGTGTGTGTGTGTGTGTGTGTGTGTGTGTGTTGGAGGCTGGGATCAGGAATTAACAGGGGATCTCTACTAAAACAATGTGTCCATTCAATGAAATGGGATAGACTTCTACTTCTGGCCACAGCAGCTCCATCGAAAACAAACAGAAGAGGTGGGTAACATTTGAGAAACTTCTGTTTGAAAGCAGCTGAGAGCTCAGGAGATCATTAGGTCATGAGCAGCCAAAATCGCAGACAGGAGTGGCTGCAGAGCAGAGGTCTGTCTTCTGATGGGAGGCCATGATGCTGGAGGAGAGCATGGAGGAGTACACGGGAGGGTTTGAAGAGTAGAGAGAGAAAAAGAGAGATGGCATTTAAAATACCATTCAAAAATGAACAAGAAAAAAAAATCCACATTCTGCACATACTTCTCCCTCTTAGAATATTCCAGGCTCGCCATACTTCTACAACTGAGAATATGGATATGGGGGCCACAGAGTCCCAGAAGATGTCTGAGTTTCCCAACCCTATAGGAATAAAGTGGTTGATAATGGGTGGCTGGGTAGCAAGAAGGGGGCCTGTTAGCTGATAGCTGGGAGGAAGGCTTATTATGGAATTTACCACAAACATAAGTAGAAATTATAGCAACAATGTTGTGCTGAGAACAAAAGTAACTGAACTCTGGCCTGTCCCAAGACTTGAGGAATACAGCAACTTCCCGAGTCTCCAGCTAAGATCCCCCAGGAGAAATTCACCTCAGAACAGGCACAAACCAGAATTAGATGGTGCCTATAAAAAACAATCATCCCAGCTTGCCATTAAATTAAGTGACCTGCTTCCATTCTTTGTTCCTCTACTTTAAGAAATGTCTCGTGGGCTGGAGAGATGGTTCAGCGGTTAAGAGCACTGAATGCTCTTCTAGAGGTCCCGAGTTCAATTCCCAGCAAGCACATGTTGGCTCACAACCATCTGTAATGGGATCTGATGCCCTCTTCTGTTGTGTCTGAAGAGAGCAATGGTGAATATATAAAATAAATAAATCTTTTTTAAAAAATGAAATGTCTTGTCGCCCTTACCTTTTAAGACAATCAGGCTATTGTCTTATCTACAAAATATTGCCGATGACTGACCTACTCAAGGGTATGCTCTTACCAGGAAGGACCCCATCTGACTGAGGTGAAAGTTGGAAAAGTTGACTATTTTGGCTGACCATGGGCTGATGCTGACTGAGACCAATTACCTTCCAGGGTGCCCTCAATTATGACTGAGGCTTTAATAGGACTGGGTCATATTCCAAATATTCCCTTTCACCAACAGCCGATTTCTTCCCTCTCTACAAAAACAAGCTGAATCTTAATTCAGTGTACCTCAGACTTCCTCTTAGTGACTGTTTCCAGGGAACCCAACTTGTGATAGTTGGTCTCAGGAAGGGTCTGGGAAATGGGGCGATAAGACAGATATTGGCCTGGAAAATTCAGGGGAGAATGAACATAAATATATCATCTTTAGTGACAATATAGACAGGCACCCTGGCATCACAGAATGATCCAGTCGTTACAAGCATCATCAGAGGTGAATTAGGATAATATAAGTTATACAAAGGAATGAACTAAATGAGTAGAGTAACTCACCAATGTTCTAAAGTATCGAAAATAGGTTAAATAGAGTTTTGTTTTGGAGAGGGGGCACAAGTGTGGATGTCTTCATAAATGTTCTATTGCTGGGAAGAGACACCATGACTATGTTAAATCTTAAATGGGAAAGCATTTAATAGCTTACAGTTTCAGAGGTTTAGTCCATTATCAACATTGCCACACACAGGCAGACATGGTGCTGGAGAAGGAGCTGAGAGTACTACATCCAGATCCACAGGCAGCAGAAAGAGAGAGCGCTATTTGGTTTAGCTTGGCATCCTGAAACCCAAAGCCCACACCCAGTAGCACACTTCCTCCAACAAGGCTATACCTCTGTCAAGTAGTACCATTCCTTAATGAGCAAGTATTCAAGTATATGAGTCTATAGGGACCATTCTTACTTAAAGCATCACAGTGAGTGTATACACTTGTGAGTTCTCATGGCTGTGGATGCCTGCAGTTGATGTGAGGAATCATCATTACTCTTCCATCTTGAAAAATGAAGCAGGGTCTCTCAATTTAACACAGAGCTTGATTGCATAGTAAATCTCCTTAGCCAGCTTGCTCTGTGTATCCTGTCTTGGCCTTCTCTGAATGGAATAAAAGGCAGTCTCCACTCTCATCGGATTTACTTGGGTTCTGGGTCTGGGCATACAAACTCTGGTCCTCACACTTCACTATTGAATGGCAAGAGCTTAACCCCTGAACTATCTCTTCAGCCCTTAAGAGCTTCTAGTAAGTATCAAGATATTGGAAAAAGATAGTTTAAAGTCAAAGGTAATCCTAACATAAAAACAGTCTGGGTTGATGTGATTGTCCACTTGGCCAAAGCTAGAGTTATCTGGAAAGAGGAACTTTGGTTGAGAAAACACCTCCATCACACTGGCTTATAGACAAGACTGTGCACTTCTTGATTGATGATTGAGGTGGGAGGGCCAAGCTCATCATGGCAAGTGTCCTGTTGTATAAGAAAGCAGGTTGAACAAGCCATGGGGAGATAGTCAGTAAACAGTGTTCCTCCATGGTTGCTGCTTCAACTCCTGCCTCTAGATTCCTCCCTGAGTTCCTGCCCTGACTTCCCTCATGATGAACTACAGCCTGCAAACTGAAATAAAGCCATTCCTACTGAGTTGGTTTTGGTCATGGTATTTATTTATCAGAAGCAACAGAGACCAAATGAAGATGAAAACCGAACAGCCTCACTAATAGTTCTAAAAGAAGCCTTTATATTGTAGCAAGGGACCCCATAAATCTAAGGTCTGAATACAAGAACTAAGAGTATTCTGTTCCAGAGAAAGACAAGCACATAAGCAAAACAGGTTTTGGGTGGTTGGTGGGTTGGTTCATTGGTTGGTCATTTGCTTATTTGTTTATTTGGTTAGTTGGTTGTTTGGTAATGTGTTTGTTTGTTTGTTTGGTTGGTTGGTTGGTTGTTTGTTTGTTTGGTTGGTTGGTTGGTAATGTGTTTGTTTGTTTGTTTGTTTGTTTGGTTGGTTGGTTGGTTGGTTGGTTGGTTTCGTGGGTGGTGGGTGAGTGGGTGGTTGTTGACCAGGAAGTTCCTAGCTGAGGAGAGGGGAATGGTGATAGAGAATGCTGAGAACTGAGAGACAAATATTTGGAAAATCCTCCCACTTTTGAGCTCTTGAAAAATTAAATCCAAAAATTAGAAAGGAGGAAATAACACAAATATAAGTATAAATTAAGGAAATATAAAACCATCATACAATAGAAAAATGTCATAAGATAGAAAAAGATTTGTTAGAGAAATCAAATACAATCAGTAAGTCTCCAGTAAGCCTTACCAAAAAAACTATCACCATTGTCTAAATGAAAATGGAGTTATTACCATTTAGCCTAATAGGAAGAAAATAACAGATCATCTTAACAGAAATAAAAGATTTTGTAAAATACAAAGATCATTTATGATAAAATGTTGTAATACATAGAACAAGTATGTTGTTTATATATATTTAGGAACATACAACACACATTTATAGTTTTGCTTTATATATACTGTGATATATATCACTAGAGAGCTGGAGAGAAGAAAGAGAAAGGGGGAAATACTGTAATGATATTTTGTTTTTGTTTTTGTTTTTTTAGTTTCTTTTTTTAAAAATACTTTTTATTAGGTATTTTCCTCATTTACATTTCCAATGCTATCCCAAAAGTCCCCCATACCCTCCCTCCCACTCCCCTACCCACCCACTCCCACTTTTTGGCCCTGGCGTTCCCCTGTACTGGGGCATATAAAGTTTGCATGTCCAATGGGCCTCTCTTTCCAGTGATGGCCTACTAGGCCATCTTTTGATACATATGCAGCTAGAGTCAAGAGCTCTGGGGTACTGGTTAGTTCATAATGTTGTTCTCCCTATAGGGTTGCAGATCCCTTTAGCTCCTTGGGTACTTTCTCTAGCTCCTCCATTGGGGGCCGTGTGATCCATCTAATAGCTGACTGTGAGCATCCACTTCTGTGTTTGCTAGGCCCCGGCATAGTCTCACAAGAGACAGCTATATCTGGGTCCTTTCAGAAAAAAAAAAATGAAACGCTTCACAAATTTGCGTGTCATCCTTGCGCAGGGGCCATGCTAATCTTCTCTGTATCGTTCCAATTTTAGTATATGTGCTGCCGAAGCGAGCACGATATTTTGATTTTAAGACTTTAGAATAAAAATGATGACACTAACCAAGAGCCACGTGGGTAAAAGAAAAGGAACTGTCCGGATAAGACTGGTCTGCAGCCTTGTCTGTGATATACATTCTTAATTTCACGTTGATGTAGGAGGGACCATCCCACAGTGGGCAGCGCTATAGAGAAAGGTAACATGGCAAGCCTGAGGGAGCAAACTAGTAAACAGCATCCTCCATGGCCTTTATTCCAGCTCCTGCTTTCAAATTTGACTTCCCTCAGTGGTGGACTGTGTATTAGTCAGCATGCTCCAGAGTCACAGAATTTATGGAATGATCTAGATAGATAGATAGATAGATAGATAGATAGATAGATAGATAGATAATATTATGTAGGATATATAATCATACTGTGAACCCTGAGAATATACTATTTACTATTAAAAAACGTTTTTAGTTGTAGTGTGCCTCAGCCATAGTAATTATGGTATTATACATGTATGTATGTATGTATATATGTATGTATGCATGTATGTATGTATGTAAAGGGAATTTATTGGAATGACTTATAGCCTGAAGTCCAGCTAATTCAACAATGGCTAGCTGTGAATCCAAAAATCTAGTAGTTACTCAGTCTTATGAGGCTGGGTGTCTCAGCTGGTCTTCTATATAAGCTGAATTCTAAAGAAGTAGGCACCAATAAATGTTCTGGCAAAGTGCAGAAAAGCAGACAAAACAAAAAACACTTCCTTCTTCCACTGTCATCAGATACACTTGCAGCAGATGGTATAACCCAAGGTGTCCAACAAGATCTGGATTAAAGGCATGTGTCATCGTGCCTTAACATCCAGATCAAAAGCCTGTGCCTTCCAGCCTTAAGATCTGTCTCAAAGGCATGTTGCCTTTCTGCCTCAATACCTGGATCATAGGTGTGCCCTCCATTTCTGGATTGTAGTTCATTCCAGATATCATTGACAATTGAGAATTGCCATCACAAGCTGTGATTTGAAAGTGTGAGCCAAATAAAGCCTCCCTTCCCCCCAAAATAAAACTTAAAATTGAAGTTCCCAAGTCTGACTAAGAATGTCCACTGTCTCCTTCCATACACAGTAAGACCAGAGCATACACCAGAGCAATAGTGGCATGGATGTCATGGGAGCAACCAGCAACTTTATGATAGAGTTAAACCTCTTCAACCATATGAAATTTATTCCTGGCACGATGCCAGGGCCATAGGCCCTGGGGAGACCTTACTACTGTTAGTCTCTAAATGGTATAGTATTAAATTGACTCCTGATAACTTATTGTCATCACAGACGAGTGCATCTTCCAACTCATCAGAGACGCTTCTTTTTGCAGTCAATGGAGATTAACAGAGAGACTCACAACTGGTGAAGGGGCACACAAAAGGAGACTGCTGAGATTTCAATATTAAATAGAACATTTATGTCATACCCCCCTCCAAAGACTATGGAACAAGGACTAGGAAGACAGCGAGAGCCACGGGCAGTGGATAAGTACAAGGAAATCACATTTTCTGGACATGGCAGGGAAGCTGCACTTAGAAACTCACAGTGATTGTGACAGTGTGCACAAAATCCGTGCAGGATTAAGCCAGACTAAATTTCATCATGGAGTAGGGAGCTAGGCATGAAGTCTCACCCCTACCTGAGGAGCTATTGGTAATTCAGAGCTACTGGGAGAGGTAGAGTCCATTTTCTTTAAGAGTCTAGCACCTTATAGGTTGACTACATTCCAGTGGATGGATATACACCCAAGAGTATGGGCAGGAAAAATCATACTCAGTAGATCATTTTAAAATTAAGACACAAAGTTGTAAGGACAGGGAAACAAGTGGATTTGAAAAGAGTTGGAAGGAGAGTAAATACAATCAAATTATATCATATAAAAATTTCAAATAATTAATAAAAATAATAAAGCAAGATAGAGAAAACTCTCTTTCTGTTCCATGTACAGAGAAAAGATGCATGCGTGTAGGGAATGGAGAACTTCAGTCAGAGACCTTTGCAAGACACAATAAATCACATCTGTACAGGTCAGCTTTGCATCATCATAAAATCTCCAAATGCCTGAGAGAAACAGTTTAAAGAGAGGAGAGATTAGGTTTGCCTCAGAGTTTCGGAGGTTTTGGTCCATGGTTACCCACATCACTTTGGGAATGTTCGGAGGTAAAACATCATAGCCAAGGCATTTGATAGATAAGGCTTTGTGGTGGCTGAGAAGCATAGAGAAACAGAAAGAAGGGGCCAGTGTCCCAATTCCCAGTTAGGAGGTTAGACCCCAGTGACCTAATTTCATTCTCCTGTGCGCCACCTCTTCAAGGTTTCAGAAACTCTCAACAGTTGCTACAGGCCAGTAGAGAAGCCCTTAGAAAACCAGACTTGGAGCAACAGTTCAGATCAAAACAATGATGAGGTATATCCATGTTGCACATGAAACTGTAAATTAATGAGACCACTGGGAAATAGACAAATATGTGTACAACAGAAATGACAATGAAACAGTTAAACATTTAAATATATATATATATATGATCAAATTCCTCAGGGGACGATAACTTGAAATCACAGGGAGATGCTTTAATTCTCTCACCAGAATTATAATAATAAAGGCTGAAAATGCCAACATCAAGAGGGTAGAGGAAGAAAATGACCTTTCACACCTAGACACTGGGAGTATAAGTCCATACCACTAGTCTAGAGAACTATTTTGCAGAACAAGTCTATAACTATGTTCAACCAAAGACATGTACAAATACAGTAACAGCCTTGTTCTTCATAATAGCTGAAACTACACATGATTCAATGCCTATCAATAACAGATATATCGTTGTATAATTGAATGTTAGAGCACTTCATTCAATGTGAAGAAATGGAACCTGCAATGAACGCAATGCATTGCTCAAGCATAATGTTAAGCAAATGCAAGAAGATACAAAAATGTCACATATTATAAAATTATATTTACAGGAAGTTCAGTAACAAGAAAAGCTACCTAAGGTGATAGAGTTCTTTGCAAAGGTGAGATGTTTAGGGGGATTACTGCAGTCATTTCTATATTATTCATATCCTGCTTCTTAATCTGGAGTTTCTTTGACTTTTAAAGCATAGTAGACTATATACATACCTATTTATATAGATATCCCCAAGTGGGTGGTATCACGGAATACAAACTTTAAAAGGGAACACAGACACTTACATTGCTTTCCATGTTCCTGCTGCAGTGAGAAGCAGCTCTTTCTGACACTGCTGTTAGTCTCAGTGTGGTCCCTAAACTGAGAGCATCTGAGGGAATCCGGCCAGGAGGAGTTCACCATTCCCAGGACAGATTCGCATCCTTCTTTTGCAGCCTCACAGAAAGATCTACAGGGTAGAAGACCATGCCTAAGTACAAACAAAAAGATGGGGGGTGGAATATTAGTGTCATAATAGAACAGTTCTCAAGACAATATTAAAGCCAACCCCCAGCAAGTTAACATAGACTATTAACTTGTATTTCCTATGCACTGTCAGCAACTTAAACTTCTGTATTTGGTCCTACAATAGTTTCAGCCACCCAATTA
Source organism: Mus musculus (assembly GCF_000001635.26). Lineage (NCBI taxonomy): Eukaryota > Metazoa > Chordata > Mammalia > Rodentia > Muridae > Mus > Mus musculus. Next base: position 72,422,389 of record NC_000071.6, read on the forward strand.
TAAGAATTCTGGAGATAATGAGCTGGTTTCACGATGGATCATGTAGTCATTGCCTGTAGAACAGTCTATCCCAAATGATTGTTCTTAAGCTTCCTGTAGTAAAGTATACAGGTTGACAGAAAGGAAGGGAGGGAGACAGACAGACAGACAGACAGACAGACAGAGAGAAAGAGAGAGATTGAGAGAGAAAGAAAGAAAGAAAGAAAGAAAGAAAGAAAGAAAGAAAGAAAGAAAGAAAGAAAGGGAGCCCCCACACACACTTAGAAAGAGCAAAAATAGGTGAAAGGGCACACTGCTCTAACTTTTTATCTTTCCTTTGCGAAATCCAACAATCTCTCAGAAACAAATAGAGAAAGTCATTCTTTATTGTCCCTGGCCTTCATGAAAACCTCATACATCAAGTGGCAACTCAAAATCTTGTGTTCTTTAAAAAGAGAGAGAGAGAGAAATCTTATCTGCCTTCTGTTTTGTATTCCACAGAGTAAGAAATGTGAGTCACCATCTGTTCATAGTAAAAGCAGTGATGCCCCTGTTGCTTGTCCTCAGCCTTTCTGTATGCAACCAAACACTCCCAGATCCCAGGTTTGCTCTGGGGATTTTAACTCATGTGCTAGCCATGTCAAGGCCGTGGACTGGTCTCCTCTCAAAGCCACGTGGCTTTCTCTGCCTCACAGTATCTTATATCCTTGTCAGCCTCCACCAAAAGGCATTTCAAAGGACTTGCAGAAAACAGAAGATGTTCTCTGAAATGGAAACTTTGTTTGAGTCCCCTCAAAACAAGGATTTCAAATGTTGATATTATAGACTTGTACAATATTGGCTCTGTCATAAACCTTCTCTGGGAAGAACAGACCCATGAAGCTTCTGGGGCAGATTCACGTGTCACACACTTCTTACTACCAGCTTCACAACAGCAGAGGAGGGAGAGAAAGGAGGTGCATGAGCCTCCAGGCCTTTACCTATATATCTTCTAGCAATGTCTACTATAATAATATTATTATACAATGTGTAATAAACGGACTTTTCTAACCCATTGACCAAACAAGCTTGTACACCACACACCATTATTTGCACAGATACAGAAACAGAATGTGACCTGCCCTCTAGCAGGTTATACTGGATCTGACATGATCCTTGAGAGCCTTCGAGGAGAGATCCGCATATAAAAGAAGTTCTCAGCACTTACATTCTGTGTTAGTGATGGCTTCATACTCGGGGCACTGTCCATGCTATTGGCCCTAGATTTCCCATTCCCTGTCATGATTTTGAGACAAGATCTCACTAAGTTGCCTATGCTGGTCTTAAACAGACCTTGAACTTGTGGTCAACCTGTCAAGTAACTGGTATTACATGCCTCCACCACTGTACCTCTCTCAACAATGACATTCTAATAAAAATAATTCAATTTTTTTTCTTTAAAGGTTGAACTAAAACTTGGCAGTGGTGGCAACACATCTTTAATTCCAGCCCTGTGGAGGCAGAGGCAGGCAAATCTCTGTGAGTTCAAGGCCAACCTGATCTACACAGAACGTTCCAGGACAGCCAGGGCTATATAGAGAAACCCTGTCTTGAAAAAAACAACAAACAAAACAAAAAGCTGTGCTAAAGTTATCTTTTAAAATAATCTGTTTAAAATCAACAAACCTGGGCTCATAGGGGCTCATGGAGCCAGAACCAACATTCAGAGAGCCTGAATGGGTCTAACCTAGGCCCTCTGCTTGTATGTTATAAGTGTATAGCTTATGTGGTTTTTTGGAACTCCTAACAGGGAGAGAGGGAAATGTTTCTGATTTTTTTTTTTTGCCTGCTTTTGAACTGTTGTTTTCCTACTGAGTTGCCTTATCCAGCCTTAATATGAGAGGAGGTACCTAGTCTTATTGAAACTTGATGTGCCATGTTCAGTTGATATTCCAAGGAAGCCTGCCCCTTCCCAAAGGTATACAATGAATGGATGTGGAGGGGACAAAGCAGGAGGTCTGAGAGGATAGAAAGGAGGGTAAACTGCGATCTGGATGTAATAAATGAAATAATAAATATAAAATATGAAAGAATAAAGATAAAAAATTAAAAAATAAAAAGATAATGAAAAATCTGTTTAATATGTAACTAAATTTGATACTGAAGATTGCATTTGAACAAGTCAAGAACATACATAAAGAATGAATTGGCCCTGATAGCCATTCAGGAATATAGTAGTACCTTAGTCAGTGTTTCTATTGCTGTGATAAAACACATGGCCAAGGCAACATATACAAGAAAACAATTTAGAGCTCATAATTTCAGAGGGTTAGAGTCCATGATGTTAGAACAAAGGCATGGTATCTCGAACAGCTGAGAGCTCACATCTTGATCCTCAAGTAGAAGGCAGAGAGAGCTAACTGGGAAAGGCAGGGGCTTTTGAAACCTCAAAACCTGCCCCCATTATCACTCTTCCTCCAACAAAGCCACATCTCCTAATCTTTCCCAAACAGTTCCACCAACTGGAGACTAAGTATTTAAACATACGAGCATATTTCAGCATTCTCATTCAAACCACCACAGTTAGGTATTGTAGAGTTAAGAGTGGCCAAGTCTCCCCAGTGGTTCTCGAAATTTTCTTTAGTTCTGAGGCTTCTTTTTCCTCGCCATCCATGTCTTTTTTCATGTCCTGAAGTTAAGAGTCTAACTTAGAAACTGACCAAATGTCATAGACTTTTACCCTTTACCATGCTCATTTCCCTAGACCCTCCCTCCCGTGGATAATCTGCTACTATCTGACCTTGAGCCAACAGTTCATTCAGGTCAAGACTCAGTTTCCCCACTTAAAAAGTGAGGGATTTGGAAGAGCTTGAGTTTAGTCTATTTTCCATAATTCTCTTATTGTGAACATTTTGTAAGTTAAAATTCATTCTTAAGAGAAGTATTTCTCAGAGGAGCACTGAGGCCATGATAACCCTATCAATCTTGCTGACCTGCAAGAAATAACAGACATTTTTTTCTCAAGGCTTGAGCTGGGGATGTATAGAAATACTAAAATACCATTAGAGCATCTGTTCTAATATTAGTGCCTAGAAAAATGTCTAGAGTGTTTCTAAATAAGTCTTCTAAGAGGTGTAACCAACCAAGACCCATGAGTTTTGTTTGCATTGCTAGGCAGGGATATGTGAGCTGGGAGTAGAGTATTAATAACTACAAGTCCTTGCAAACTGTGAACAAACAAGGAGTCATTTGTTCTTGTTTTGCCTGAAATTCAGCTGCCTGTGATGGGCAGATGTGTTTCACTTTTCATCACATGGAATTCAGTGGTGAGACAGGCTACACTATTTTGGAATATAAGGATCTATATCCAAGCAACAACACACTGGCAACTGAAAAACAGGACTTGGCAGAAGGGAAGGACCACTTTGATTATCAGAATGACTATTTTAGGATGGGTGGTTGTTCCTAGTTGATATGTGAAGTACATTTGGTGAGGTGCAAAAAAAAGTCCCTGATGCATTTCAATTCAAATGAAGGCAGAGAGTTCTGATGTACCTCTCCAAGTATTTGTTGACACATTTGATTAATTTGGAAACATGTAACCACACAATGATAATAAGGACTTGTAGTATTTTTACTAGGAAGGATGTTTTAAAATAATTAATCTACCAAAAATGTTGTTCGTTTCATCTATAACTTCATTACTGAGTTTATTTCCAGGAAATTTTATTATGATACATCTAAAAATATATAGATGTTTATCTAGAAAATTTTAATGTTCATCATAAATGTAAATTTGTTAAACAGCTAGAGATACCAAAATAAACTTATACGACCAGTAGGCTTTTAAGAGTTATAAATCATATTTTTTTCTGTCAAATTGAGCAACTTTTAAAAAATATTTCATATAAATTCTTTGAGAATTTCATGCAACAACCACCACCATCATGCAATATATTTGATCAAATTCATCCCTCACTTCTCCCCTAATGCCTGCCAGATTCATCATCATCTCCTAACCAACAATTATCTGTCCTTTTGTTTTTATTAAGCTATTAAGCCCAATTTGTGCTTTCCTGAATTTGGAGCCATCCACTAGAGTGTGCTTGACCTACTATAGACAATTAAGGAAAATTGACTCTCCCTTCCCCTAAAGACATCAAATGTTCACAGATCCTCAAACGAGGTAAGATCTTAAGAATCCCCTTAACACTCTATGCTAGAATGTTGATCTTGCGTGGGTAGCCGCAGCTGCTGTGTGGGTTCATGACTACAGTGATTGTATTAAGTCCAGAAGACACTGTTTTATTCAGGTCCTCTCTGACTTCTGACTCTTACAGTCTTTCTGTCCCTTTTAACAGAATGGTCCCTGAGCCCTGGCTGGGTGTTTGTGATAGATAACAGATGGTCCAATGATAGATAGCAGATGGTCCATCCGTGGTTAAGACACAACCACTTAGCTCCTTCTCTGCCTTTTGATGAGTTGTGGGTTTCAGAACTAGCCACCATCTACTACATGAAGAAATTTCCTTGATGAAGTCTAAGAGCTGTACTAATTATTGGATATAGCGATACAAAGTTAGAGGGTTGGTTGATAGCATGCCCTCTGAAAAGAATAATAATGGTAGGTTCACCTCTGGGACCTGTGTGATTCTCTAACCCAGAATTCTTGGCCAGATTTACAGTTGGAAGCACATGTTCCATGCTATGGAGCAGGCCTTAAATTCAATCAGAAAACAGCTGGTTACCCTCGTAGCATTCTTGCCACTATTGCGTGGACATGTCTTACCACACTGGTCATTGTAGTTGACAAGGGTCACAGCAGAGGAAGCCTCTTGGTTATCACCCCTCCCACCCCCCACTGGATGCCCTGTGGGTGCTTTCCTTTGGGCTCCCTAAAAACAATCATTTCATATAACTATACTTAGAAAAAATAAGAAATTAACAGTAGTACAATGTCTTTGAGCTAAATGTTCTGCTAAACTATTGCCAAGATCTCATATCGCCACTGTCAACTTGTACTTTTAATAAGCTATGCTGACATATTAGGAGAACTTTATATTTAAAACTCTTTTGGTGAATGTTGGGAGGATGATTTGTGCCTGGGAAAACTTCAAACATTGCCCATGATCTCTGCCTTCTACAGCTCCTGCCTGCAGAAGCCCTTGTCTTGATTACGTACTGACCTTTTAACTTACTTCCAACCACAGAAACTCATAGGATGTCATGCATTATTGAGCTACATATGCTTATGACTTCTGTCTTATTTACACCCCCCACCCTTTTCTTTCTTGCTGATTTTGACAGAGCAAATTGCCATACTTATTAAGGAGACCACGTGCATGGTTGCCCTTGAGGGTGATTCATTTTTCAACAGCTCTTGAGAAAAGGAAGCTCTTCTAATGACTCATGAACTTAGAAATGGATCCTTCCCCAGTCAAGCCTTCCAATAAGACCTCAGCTCTAGCCAGCATGTTAATATGCACTGTGAGACTCTGGAGCAGAGGAGACAGATACAGGACCCCGAGGTTTCTATTTCCATGTGAGTTGTTTTACGCCATTGAGAGTGCGATAATGCATAACCCAGCTATTGGTAATGATAGTTTTCCTTGGCACATCACTTTGCAAAAGTCACATTAGTGAGTTCAATGTGCAATTTATGGATGAGACTTAGTAATTTTTAATACAATCCTACTTTGTCCTTTCTTAACTGAACTGTTCAGCAGCAATACTCACAAAGTCAGAGTTAGACATCTCACAGAACTGTGACCCTTCCTCAGCCAGGAAGACACTGTTCATGTCTAAAGAGTCTTGTAAGACCATGTTCTCCTTTTCTGTTACAAGAGAACTTAAAACTTAAAAAGGAGATCTCAGGCCCAACCACTGGCCCTAGCATCTTTACCTAAGGGTTTCACATATGAGCCAGCATAATGCAAGAATACGAATTCATCACTATTGCTAGAAAGAGCAAGACAACGGGTCACCTGGTGCCACTGTGAGGGTCCAACAGCACCTCAAGTGACTGAACAAAACTTACATGCCATAGAAAAGAGAGACAGAATGCTAACTTGGTCTCTACCTGCACTGGGCATGGAGATTAAGAAGTGTACAAGTGAAGGTTGGTCTTTTCCATAGTCTTCCACCAGAAAATAGATAATGGAAGGAGTCACCATATTCTTTATTCTCTTTCATCTGAAACTCAACAACTAAGACTCTGATTATCTTGTCTTTATTTGTAATAATCATGGGTCCAGCATGGAAAAGAGGACCCACTAAGGTTGGAGCATGGGATAGTATTCCATGAAAAAACGGTTGACAAAAGCAGTGATTCCTAATACCAACAAGGGTTAGTGCAGTAGGGTGAGGGCCAGGAGCTATTAACACCTAAGTTTAATGAGAAAGGGAATAATTGCTGGAACTTAGGAAGAGCCATCTAGGGAAGGCTATTACATGGGAGCCAAGTTCTTTCACATAAGATGCACCCAATATGTGCAAGTTGGCACAGAGGAATATGAGGTGACCATAGTAGGTGGCCACTAGGTGACCTGCCTATTCTGCATCCTGATATACTGGTGGCTCTCCAGGCATGAACCCAACAGAGAGCCCATATGTGATCGTTGCTAAAACAGTGTCTAGGGAAGAGTTGGAGAAGAGGCATGTGGCAACTGACTATGAAGGAGTAAATGAAGACTAGCCTGCACACAGCTGCATGCCCCACATCCAACTGGGTGGCGCAACAAATACTTGTAGAGAGGGGAAACATGATGGCATGTTGAGTAGATGATTCAACTACTATTAACTTAATATCTGGTAGGAGGCTGTATAACTCAGAATCAGCGAATGCAGCCATAGCAGGCTTTGAGGGTGGCTGTTTGTGCATCTCAGGGGGCTGCGTCAGAAGGACATAGTTTGGATCGAAGCAAAAGCACATCACAGTCCATGGAAGAAAAGTGGTTGCAATTTCCACTCAAGCAAAAGTTACTCTTGTGGGCTTCTTGAACTAGAATAAAAAATGATCGCATACTAAGATCATTTTCATGTCTGTTCATGCCATTAAACTGACCATCTATTGATTTATTTGCTATTTTTCATTCATTTATTCATTTAATCACTTCACATCCTGGTTGCAGCCCTCCTTCCTCCTGGTCCCCCTCATATAGCTCCTCTCCTTATATCCCCTTCCATTCTTTTCAGAGAAAGTTACCTCCCACCAATATAATGTAAGCTCTACAGAGCCAATAGATGGTTCCTGGGCATTTTCTTTGCAGTGTCTCCCTAGTATACAGTGGGAACACTACAGGTAGCTGTTGAATAAATTATTGAAATGCACAAAGGATGACTTAGGTGCCCTTGGGAATAAAACTTTCAGTAGCAAATGTGGAAGGAGACCCATCACCACAGTGTCCTCTCCTCAGCTGAGTGATCTGGACAAGGGTGCAAATATTTTCTGCCCTACAGACTCCCTTTCCCTCACAACTGCAAAATCTCCACCTGCTACCCAATTTTAACACATTTCCCACGTAATAGGAAGTGTCAGCAAAACATAAAACACCCACAGATGGATTGCTTTGTTTACTTGACAACTTTGGGGTTTCGATCTTCGGAGAGGTGTTTCAAAGAAATGCCAGGTGTTGATTTAAGCCATCAGGAATAATACAAAGCCACAAAAGGGCTCCTGAAAGAGTACCAAAAGACACGCCTTCTAACTGTTGGGGACACTGGTTAACTTTAGAATTTGTCACAATTACCAAGACCCACAGGGTAAGACATTAACAAATATCAGAAGCAACTAGCAACTGTGGCATTACTTTGTAGCTGTTCTGATTTTGGTGTATGATCATTGACACCGATGGTAAGGGTCCTCAAGAAATACAATCAAAAGCACTATCTTTATGTTGTACTCATATACAGTTGATACCCAGAACTGTTGGAGAGAAGACTGAAGGAACTACCCCAGTGAACTGGATATGAGTGTCCCCAGACATCGGCAGCAACAGGAAAAGACATTTTCAGAAAGATTTTGGCTAGCCTGATTCTCCAGTTTTATAACCCGGTAAGATAAAAAAAGCAACCTGTATTATTCAACTGTACATTCCCTACACGTTGGACCTTTTTGAGTCATGAGACAGAGTCTTACCAATTTCATCTGGCATTAAAGGGATGTGCACTATGCTTGGCTGACTGAATACTCAGTCAGTGACAGGTACATAAAAGATTAGACCACTGCTTCCAAGTTAGGGGGGGCACCCTTGTAAGTAACCTGCAAACAACTCTGGAACACTTAGCTACTAATAGGAGCAGAGTCCACTTTCTTTGGCCAGTGACCTATATATTTTTAATATAACAATTTTAATTCTAATTTTCCAAATGCAGTCAAAGGTGACAAAATAAGGCTTTTAAGTTGTAAAGTCTTTCCCAAGGAGCTGAAGAGGTTTGCAATCCCATAGGAGGAGCAACAATATGAACCAACCAGCACCCCCAGAGTTCCCTGGGACTAAACCACCAACCAAAGAAAACACATGGAGGGGCTTGTGGCTCCAGCTGTATATGTAGCAGAGGATGGCCTTGTTGGTCATCAATGGGAAGAGAGGCCCTTGGTCCTGTGAAGGTTCTATGCCCCAGTGTAGGGGAATGCCAGGGCCAGGAATGGGAGTGGGTGGGTTGGTGGGTTGGAGGAGGGAGGGGATGGGGGCTTTCAGAGGGGAATCCAGAAAAGGGGATAACATTTGAAATGTAAATAAAGAAAATATCTAATAAAAAATCAGGGCTGGAGAGATGGCTCAGCCGTTAAAGGCTAGGCTCACAACCAAAAAAATCAACAAAATAAATCAAAAAATAAAATAAAAATAAAATAAAAAGTGGGTAACATATGGTGAAAACAAGGGGCTTCACCAGGCTGCCATGAGAAAACAAGAGAATCCGGGTGTTTAGAGAGGGCTTCACTCCAGCCAAGACTTGGAAGCCACGGCCTTGATGGGAGAGGAGGGGCCTCTGTAGGCAAAGGGAACAGCATGCACATACAAGGCTGTTCAGAAGACGGTTTCAGGGTTTTGTTGTGTTTTTTTGTTTGTTTGAGAAATGGAAAGGAAGGTCACTGAAGGTGAGGCTGGATCCATGACGCTAGAGAGGCAAGAAGGACTTCAAAAGCTGTGGCATGGAGCTTAGTTTGAAATCTAAGTCTAACGAAAGCCACAAATGGATGGCATCTCGGTCAATTTGTTCTTTTATTTTTTTTTAATTAATTTATTTTTTATTAGATATTTTCTTCATTTTTCAAATGCTATCCTGTTCTGAAATGATCACGATGAGGAAAATAGAAAGCTGGCATTTCTAACCACGGGATTAAGTGGATATCAGCCCAGAAAGTCACATACTCCATCAACAACAAGAACTGCGATTTACAAAGAATTTATCTGCTGGACAGGGTAGATACCAGAGCACCTCCTATAAGTCGTAAGAAAGTGGGAGGCACGATCAGAACTGTAAGTCACTTTGCGGGGGGAAGGGTTAGTCTCAGCAAGGTTTTACTATTTCTTAAATTTGTATAACTTTATATTACTAAAGACTATTACACTTAAAAAGTTAGTTCTAGTCTAGACTGCGGAAATAGCTCAGCCAGAGAATTGCTTGCCACATAAGCACAAGAATCTCAGCTCAATTCTTGGAACTAGTGTTTAAAAAAAACCGAAGTGGGCGTGGTGCCTCCTGCTTGTAAGCCTAGCCCTGAGGAGTGGAGGCAGGGGAATGTCTGGAGCTCACTGACTGGCCAGGCTGTCTGCTTGGCAAGTCCCAAACCAAGGACAGGTTCAGAAACCATGGCAGCTGGTTCCTGAGGAATGATACTGAGGTTGACCCCTGGCTTCCACAAACAAGCAATACTACACACACACACACACACACACACACACACACACACACAAACACACACACACACTGTCCATTTGAGAAAATCAGGAAATCAAACATGTCATCTAAACACTAACCAACATTTTGCTATCTACTTGATATTTTTAAGAAATATATTCTAACCTACGTACTTTAGAGCCGTTCCACTAGTTTATCGGTTAAAATTTTATATTTTTAGATTATATGCTTCCCTGAATCCATATGCTTTCCTGCCTTTCAATAGACCCTGTTGCAATACAACCATACCCATTTGGTCAAAGCAAACACAGTTCAAAATAAAGACAATTAAATTCCATTGTTTCAACGTACAATGTAGTCAAAGAGTAACTGTGGTCTCCAAAGAATCAGGTTTAAAAACTATCCTGTTTATATATCTCACTATAATCTTTTAAAATTAAATTTTAATTGTTATTAAAAGCTATTTTTTCTAGGCTGGAAAACAAACACTTTTTCTTAATTTTCATAATACAGCCTATAATAGATGATACAGAATAGTGAAACACAAGAAAAATATTGTTGACCTTATAATGGCTTTATATAATACATTTACTTTGCTGAACTTATTCTGCTTATTAAATTAGGCTGCAGTTCCCATGTACACACTAAATGACAGCAGGAAACATGGCCTAAAAGTACAATTAGAAAACTAAATATAATAATAAAAATAGGATAAGTCCCCAAAGAACACTTGAAAAGTAACTGTAAATTATTATTCATTATAACAGAAAATGGAAAAACTCTCATACTGGTATAGTTATCAAAGGCTAAATCAGGTCAGGGGGGGACGTGTACTTAATTTAAAGTGCCCTGAAAAGAGTGGGCAGCTCAAAAGCGTTTACCCAGGCAGAACTGAGTTAGAATAAAGAGGGTCGCCATGCTGGACCCAGCGGTTCCAGGACTCTGAACACACTCCCTTCCATTTTCTTTGTGTGTGCATGCATGAACCCACAAAGGAGTTAATCTGATACATATATATATTAGTGGAAATTTTTGGAAATGAAACAGAAACAGAATGAGAATCGAGCTCCAAAATCCTTTCATATTTCATCTAATTTTGCTTCATTTACTTTTTTTTTTTTGGTAATCCTTCACACACACACACATTAGAAGTACATTTTTGTAGTCTCCACTTCATTAATTCTGCTTGTCCTTCACAAATCACCACTTCAGAGTTATTGCTAACCTTTATTGAGCTCTTTCTAAGGGCCAGGCAGTGTCCCAAGCCCCACATGTCATTAAATACTCACATTAATTTTTTAACATAAGTGTAACTATTATTTCTCTTTTTATGGATGACGAGGTCACGACACACGACTCCTTTAGCCTGCTTTCCCAACCACTGCTATGAAGTGAGAGGTCCACATCTTAATCTCTAGAACCGGGAATCTCTAGAACACATTGGACATAGGATCTTTGTGGGATACAATTAAGAGTCTGGATGTGAAGCTATTATCATAGACTGTTAGGTGATCTCTGAATCCAATGACAGTGTCCTTATAGGAGACAGAAGAGGAAGAGGTGTCGGCAGTCAGGACATGTTCTCTGATGGCAGAGGCCAAAAATGGAGGGACGTGGGCACAAGACAAAGGAACAGAAATAATAGGAAATGGGATGGGCAAGAGGGAAAATGGATTCTCCCCATAGAGTTCTGGGAACCAGACAGCGTGCCGACACCCAGACTTTCAGCTTTCAGAACTAAGGGGGAAGACATTTCTGTTGTTTGAGCCACCCAGCAGGTGGCAATTGGTTAAAGCAACCCAAGAAAATGAATACAACCACCAACTGTGTTGCCACAGTCTGGGAAAATAAACCATCTCTTGGTGGCCATCTTCAATTGTTTCTGTAGTTCTGGGCTCTCCGTGAGCGAGACAAGCACTATGGCACTGACTCACAACCACAGCCCACACAGGCATCTCATATTTTAACCCATGGGAAAGATCCAATCCACCTTCTCTCTGTGTGTGTACCATGAAGTCACCTTGATCATTCAAGTTTCACCAAATTCTGCACGCCTCTGCCTCTACTGCTTCTGTTCCATCTCCACACAAAGGCAGCGCCACAGCTTGCAACCAAAGTAACGGGTGTTTCTCTGATGCTTAGGGTACTTCACACACTGCTGAAATTGTCACAGACAACATGGGATGGAGTCATACCCGAATTACTATTCTGGAAAGTTCCTAATATTTCAATCCAGAAAATAACTTATCTTATATTTAAATAGGTACTTAGCATGTGCTTTATTTGGGTTGATCAACTGTCATGGAAAATGATCTCTATCTTATTGAAAAGTCTCTGTTTGTCCCTCCACATCTACTCCCCAGTCCAGCACTAGGTCCCCATGCTGATGAGAAAAACCACCCCGAAGGCCACACATAATTGATTTAAATAAGATTTTTGGACTTCTTGGCTGATGATATTTAATGAGATTCTGGGTTTCATCCATTGCACTGGATGTTTTTGTGCCCTGCTGGTGAGTAAATTTACTGGCAGAAAGGATGATTGGAGAAGGGAGTTGGGCTACCTATCCCTTCTCTTCACTCTTAGCTACAAGTATCCAATTGCTTCTAACCTTTTCTTCTCTTTAAGCCTTTGGCAGTAGGACTACATTGTCTCATCATGAGGCCTTGATACTTCTTATTACTTAATTGTCCCCTACCACCCCCCTTGCATACCTCCATTTAAAAAAACCTCACTAACAAACATTTCAGCTATACCTTTGAGTACACTTTTCCCTTGTCAGACTCTCAGTGAAACAGCAATTGAGTGTCCCCTGAAAGCAACCACTAAAATATGGATAATTTCTTCCCGTAAAACATGAATCTGGATTTTCTAAATACAGAGACTCGCAATTAACTATGACAGATGTGGGTCCCTTCTCCCCCTAAAAGCAATAAAAAAGGAAAGTTAATAACAGGATGATTTGTCCCTCTTGTCTCCAGAATAACTGCGCTCTTATCACGGAATGATATGGCTCCAAAATACCTGTCATCGCCATCAACAACGCACTCAGGGAAGGCGAGGCTACAGCCGAAGAGCAGGATATGTTGATAGCAACTGAGGCGATGGAGGTACGTGAAGAACTTGAGGAACTTCTCCATGTCCATGTTTTTGACAATTGGCAAGAGAGGTGCCAACGTGCTGTGGTAGGGCAGAATTTGACACTGGCTGTGAGTGATGTTCATGCAGGTGCCTGGGAAGTGGAGACACTCACAGTTAGAAGTCGAATAAGAAATCTGTATCTGTAAGCTTACATAACATGCCAGGTTAAGGACTTCATATGCCTTACACCTATATTATAGTACAACTATCACATAGACAATTATGCACATAAGTATATGTCAGTACAACAATGAAATCAGCTTAGTGATATTTATTAAGGGGGAACAGGCGTTTCCTTAAAAAATGTAGACAATTCTCCCGTAGGAAGCTGCTGTATATCCCCTACCTGGGAAGGCTAATATGCTTCCTGGTGTTTATATATCCATGTTCTTTGACATTCCAATGCCACTTAAAAGAACTTATCATAAGAAAATAATCCTGGCCATGGATGTAGATTTGTGTACATGGATCATACGTAGCTTAGACTTTTCAAAGACAGAAACCCAAGCCTTCAGCAGTGAAGATTGACTTAAGCATATGACTACAGACAATGGAATGCTTAACTCTACGATATGCGAAATGCTTTGGAAGACCACTGAATCCTATGGAATGGTGGTCATAATCTAATAAGTAAAAACAGCACTTGATGACAGAAACCAGTCTAACAAATGCATACGCTGGTGCTCGGATCTGCAATCCAGCCTAGGAGCATGTTTCCCAGTCACGTTGGAACCTCTAAGCTTGCTTTCCTTGATGGTCAGTTCTGATAGACACCGTCTCCTCCATGACCCACACAATTCTACCACCCCAAGAACTTGTCTGCTTGCTCTTACATAAATCAAAATGTTGACATGGGTTCACAAAATGGAATTTTGAGAGGCTTTTCTTCATTTTATTCTATACTCTTGAATTGGTTTAAGAACCATTTAGTGTTTTAAATTAATTTAAAGTTGTTAATGTTTAAAACACAAAATTCACAAGCTTCAGAAATATAGTGAAATGATTAACTTTCTTTTAATGGAGGAAAAAATAGGAGGGACATTTTTCAGCAAAAACTGGAACATCTCTTCTGGGTACCAAATCATTTCCAGAGAAATTATGATAATATTCTCTCCATACATATGGTTAACTTCATATTAACAAAACCAGTGTTGACAGACAAGCCTGCAGTTTAGTAAGATGGCCAAACACCACTCTCCATCTGTAAGATGTGAGAGATAAATGTGCTTTCTAGTTTAGCGTCACCCACTCTTTCAGACATAGCTCGGATCTACTTTGAAATCATTCTATCTTCTTTCAAGTACATTTCTTATCCCGCTTTTCTTCCAACTACTCTGCAACCCTCCAAGGTCCTATAGGAAGCCCTCCCCCCAAATGTAGTTGTTTGATCAAAGGGCCCTATGCTTCTTCAAAAGATACCATCTCCCATTTTTAGAGGATATTCATTGATCACTCAAATATGCTAAGCTCAGTGGCACAAGATCAAAATGTGGTTCCCATTTTGGAAGGCAGCTGGAAATAAATGTCTCTATACACAGAACCTTAATGTAAACATGACAAAGAAGTTAAAGCCACAATACTTTCATGTGCCTCCTTATCTTCAAAATACAAGATGAGAATGAAGAACTTGCAGAGAAAGAAATTGTTCAAATAGATACTGGAACATAAACACACACACACATACACACAGAACAGAGATGGGACATTCTGAACAGGTTTCATGAATATATCACTCAATCTACTTGGGAATGAAAGTTAAAACACACTTCAGTGTGAAAAAAAGACACTGTAGGTTGGAAGAACAAGGAGATAGAGGATCCACTTTGTACACATAACTCTACATGAAGTTTCTGTGAACAAGCTGAGAGTAAATGTTTCTCCATCTAGACATATGCCATTTGCTGAGAACCAGCTTGGTGGGTGCTGAGATCCAGAAAGAGCACCCATACCTCCTGGGCCATAGCTATGTCACTTCCACAACCCAGAGAAGAGACATCTATCTGGCCTATACTAAATAAGAGGAAATTCAATTTCAGAAGACTAAAGCCTTCCTTCCAGGACAGCTGTGAAGACCAAATGCTAGACTTCTGAGTAGCTTCTACCTGGATGCACATCAGAGTTAATATATTAAAAGTAGTTTCCAAAAACTAATTATTAATGTCCCTAGAGAGGAAAGGCTGGCAAGAATATGTCACAATGCCTGTGTATCTGTCAGACCATTTTTCTGTTGCTGATACCAGCATTTTGTAGAGTAAGTTACAAAGAAAAGAAGTATATTTTGCCCCATGTTTCTGGGTGCTCAAAAATGGGGGTAGGGTAGGATCACATCTAGTAAGGGCCTTTGTGTTGGTGGTACTCTCTGCAGAATTCTATAGTAATGATGAATTATGACTATAAAATCTTTAAAATCTCAAATAACTTACATAGACATAAAGAACAATTTCTTATACCCCTAGACTAATTTTCCAAAGCACAATTCCATCATAAAATTCAAGCCTAACACTACAGCACAAATTTTCTAATTATGGATGAAAAAGGTACAGCTTCCATACATATGTAGTTAGATAGAAAGATAATATATAGGCAGATAAATAGGCAGACGAAAATATTTAAAAATGGCTTACAGAAACATACAAAGTTAGTAACAGGCATGAAGCTGGGATTTAAGTACTCTGCCCAATTCCTTGGTATTCCATACCTGTTAATAGCACAGCAAACCCCAAAGGACCCAAAATAGGCAAGAACTTAATGTACAGAGAACAAGAATGAAAGACACACTGAGAAAGTGCCCATTTTGATGGTGAAGACATATACATTTTAGGTTGGAATCAGATGGCGTCTAGGAAGACAGTGCTGGCTGGTACATTGACCATGGAGATTGCTTTATAATTGCAAGGGAGGAGGGAAGTCTGTAAAACTTAAGGTTGGGCAAGAATATTCAACAGACCTAGCTAAGAATCCACTCATGGCCAACAAACATAAAAAGGAATTATTTTCTAAGGATATTAACTTCAACTCTTTCATATGCACACAATGGTGTCTATTGCTTATTATCCCTCCTGCCTCAACATACAACTCAAATATTACTTCTTCCTAGAATACTCCATTGTCTTTGAAAATGTGTGTGTACACATTCTCTCCAGCAGAAATTGATTTCCTAAGCCAGCTACATGCTGTGCACCATGAAAAGTCACTTCTTCTCTGTGGGGATGCAGACCAGCCATTTGAAAAGGGGCTCATTTAAGCTACTACAACATCAAACTTGCTTTTCATAGGGCAGAGAACAAGCAGGGCCTATTTTTCTTTCCTGAGACAACTTAGTAGTGAGTCCCATGGAAATTAGAGGTCAGGACTGACGCACGAGAGCACATACAAAACACGGCAGACATAATTGGCCTTAGTGTTCCTTATAGACATCATGGTTTGATTATTGTGTTTCCTTTTGAAGAAGTCACATCAAGTGCAAGGCTGGGGAGGAGAATCTGAAAATTGGACCCGGAAGGAGGAAAACTAGTACAGGATCCAGCGTATTTCTGGTGAGCTGTTGAGTCTCACTGGTGCCTTCAGTCTAAGACACTGTTTCTAGTTAGAAATGGTGCAATAACAGATGTCAGAGTATGCATTGAATAACAGAGATCTTCCATTCAAGAGGATGCTAAGCTTTGAGAGCACGGTGCTCCTGACAGTCTCATGACTGTCAGAGCCCAGCAGAGCAGTTTTCTAGATCAGACTGGGTTTGTCCCTGATCCTATCTCATGGATTTAGACACTGGGATTTCAATGCCAGAGTTTAAAACTAAAGGTTGGTCTTCTGTAGAAAGTGCTCTTGTAATTTGAAGCTCAAGGAGTTTGCAACCTCGTAGGAAGAACAACAATATCAACCAACCAGACCCTCCCCCCCCCCCCAGAGCTCCCAGGGACTTAACCACCAACCAAAGAGTACACATGGAGCAACCCATGGCTCCAGCTGCATATGTACCAGAAGATGGCCTTGTCAGACATCAGTGGGAGGAGAGGACTTTGGCCCCATGAAGGCTCAATGCCCCAGTGCAGGGCAATGCCAGGGCAAGGAGGCAGGAGTGGGTGAGTGAGTAGGTGGAGGAACACCCTCACAGAAGCAGGGGGAGGGGAATAGGATAGGGAGTTTGGAGTGGGGGGACTGGGAAAGGGGATAACATTTCAAATGTAAATAAATAAAATATCCAAGAAAAGAAAAGGAAAAAAATAAGTACTCTTTGGTCAGGATTCGGGACTCAGGAATTAGAGTCAAACTTTATATGTATGTGACTAGTTTAAATGCAGAACAAGAATAAATGGTTAAATAGATTACACTAGCATAGAAAAATCTAAGGTTCTGAGAAACTAACCTTAAAGTGATATTCCTCCATCATCCTGAGTGAGGTAACCCAATCACAAAAGAACTCACATAATATGTACTCACTGATAAGTGGATATTAGCCCAGAAGCTTAGAATACCCAAGATATAAGATACAATTTGCAAAACACATGAAACTCAAGAAGAATGAAGACCAAAGTGTGAACACTTTGCCCCTTCTTAGAATTGGGAACAAAACACTCATGGAAGGAGTTACAGAGACAAAGTTTGGAGCTGAGACGAAAGAATGGACCATCTAGAGACTGCCATATCCAGGGATCCATCCCATAATCAGCTTCCAAACACCACTGCATACACTAGCAAGATTTTGCTGAAAGGACCCAGATATAGTTGTCTCTTGTGAGACTATGCTATGGCCTAGCAAACACAGAAGTGGATGCTCACAGTCAGGATGGATCACAGGACCCCCAATGGAGGAGCCAGAGAAAGTAACCAAGGAGCTAAAGGGATCTGCAACCCTATAGGTGGAACAACAATATGAACTACACAGTACCCCCCAGAGCTCGTGTCTCTAGCTGCATATGTAGTAGAAGATGGCCTAGTTGGCCATCAGTGGAAAGAGAGGCCCATTGGTTGTGCAAACTTTATGTGCCTCAGTACAGGGCCAAGAAGTGGGAGTGGGAGGGTGGGGGAGCTTGTGGGGGACTTTTGGGATAGCGTTGGAAATGTAATTGAGGAAAATACGTAATAAATAAAGAAAAAAAGTGGAAGTAAGTTTTTAAATGGTGATATTCATGGCCTATATTGCCTGGGAAGGAAATTTGAGAGTTTATGGGAAGGAAATAAACAGATCCATTTCATAGCATTTAGCACTAGGTTTTCCCATTTTATCAGTAGTATTCTTTATCATCTGTCATCAAAAAATGGTCTCATTTTTGATCGATGTAAGTGGTTGTTTATTTTTGACTCACATTTGTTTCAACTGTGCTTTCTTTTAAATGTTTGCTAAATTAAATAAAATCTGGTTTTTTTTTTAATAAAAAAAAGTTGTAACAAAACCACAGTAAATATGTAACACTATCACATGAGAGGCAAGAGTGGTCAAATTTTTAAAACATGAAAAATCTTTTTTCTATAGAATTTTACTATCTGCTGTCTAATATCCTTCCAGGAAACGTGGGTGGAGCTTCTGTTTGCCTTGATACACTTGCATATTTAATTAAAGAATGCCTAGTCTGAACATCATACCAGGAGAGAAGATTGTGCCAGAGATATTAGTTTGCCTTAACTTGCCCAAAATGCATCATTTTAAGTTCTGGGTTTTACCTCAGAGCTTTCCCCTGGCAATGGCCCTACATTTGTTTGCCCTGTCTCCAGAGCCTGTGGATCTGGAAATCAAGAAGTGAAGCTCTGTACACAGTGCTGCTCAGTAGTTTGGGGAGAAAGTCATGAAAATGTTGGTCTTCTTTCCAATCTCTCCTTTGGCTCCTCTCATAAAGTCTGTTATTAATTTGGATGCTACTTCCCATGTGGTCCTCAGCCCTTTGTATGGTGACATTGTTGTGAACATTCTCAAGTTCGCTTCTGTCTGTGTATTTTCGTGCTCAGTATTGACTGAGCGACCATAGCCCTCCGGGCACTGTTCTCAGCCCAGTCTCACGCATTGTTAGTTCATTTGCTCTGCCTACAGCTTGTTATCTCAGATTCACAGCTGAGGAAACAAGGTGGAGTCGTTTCCCTAAGAGTCCACACAGCTGGCAAACGGCAAGGCAGAACTCTAACACCATGTACCTCACTCCCCACTCCAGTCCCTTTCCACCAGTCGCTGCCTCGGACACCAAGCATCATCAGCATCTTCTCACCTAATGTATATTCATTCCGAGGAGCCCCATGTACCATTGGTCTGACTTCCACAGAGGTCTCTCTCCTCACATGACCAATCCCTGTTGGACTCCTGGTGTGTGCCAGGCACAAAGAAAGTGGTAAGAAGCAAGTAAGATCCCAGCCTTTGAAACGTTGTGGTCTGGTGGGAGAGAAGACACAAAACAAATATACACTGCCTGGCCTATACAACGAGACACATGCCCACGATGCTGATGCTCAGAAGGAACCAAATCAGGGACGTACCTCCCTGGAGAGAGATGCTCACCACGACCAGAATGAACTGAGGACTACTATTAGTCAGAATCAAAATGGAGTCTCTCTGTTAGCTCTAACAATAAAATATGTAATAAATTAATCCCAGATGTTATCCACCAAGACCTCTCATCTCATTGATTAAAAGCTGGCAAGAGTAACCATCACAAAAGACTGTCAGGACCACAACCTTGCACAAGAGCCACTGCAAGCTTACACAAAGTTGTATCTGCAGGGACATCTGTGCAGCAGCCATTTCTTTCATCATGGATTGATGCTACCCTTGTGTAGTCACCCCTGTAGAGCTAATCACTTTAGTCAAGGACTGTTATTGCAAGGTATGCAATCCCCCTTCCACCTAACCAAAGCTGCCTCTTGCTTCCACCTCTGGAAATACACGTAGTTCACTATGGCAGGCTTATTCCCATAGCAGGGTTTGTTATTCACAAATGAGCTTAATTACTATTTGGAGAAACTCTGATTAGTATAGAAACTGACAGTTTTGAAAGTAAATTCCTCCTTTAAGAAATATCACAAAGCTAAAAATTCAAGCACCAAACATGTAAGCTTCAGATGCCAAAAGGAATGATTTGACCCAGCTCTTTGAGATTCTCTGAAGTTATTCTCCCACTCAAAGTTTGCTCTCTGTCCCCTGTCTTCATTGTGTCTATTGAGATACTTAAATTGACATCACTTTATATTATTTGCTGGGGATTCATAATCATCAAATGAGATCATTGAAAGGGAGCACTTCCCTTCTTGCCACTGGCTTAATTATAGAAGCTAGACTGCCCCTGAAGGGTAGAGAGCCACAGCAGTGGTCTGATTCAGAGAGCTAACCTTTCCAGACAGCAAACATATCGCAGGAGCATCCCATTTAAAGTGTCCCTGCATCTTTTCACAGTATGTCAAGTATTATCTTCATAGTAGCACTGACAAATACAGATGGACCTCACCTTCATGATGTACTGATAAATTTATTGAAATTTGCAAGTATCAGCCAGGGCTGTTGGCATAAAGTGTAACCCTAGCTACCCAGGTGACAGAAGCAAGAGGAACATGCGTTCAAGGTTCACATGGACTACAGAATGAGCTCAGGGCGAGCCTGCATGACTTAGTGAAATCCTATCTCAAAGCAACATGGAAAAAAATATATTAAAAGCAGGCTGGGGAATTGTTCAGTGGTGAAGTGTCTGTTTGACCTATGTCAGGCCCTAGGAATCCCAGGCAGTATAAATCAAAAGTCGTGTGTGTGTGTGTGTGTGTGTGTGTGTGTGTGTGTGTGTGTGTGTGTGTGGCAGTGTAGAGCCAGCAGCAGTTGCTTGCCTGTGTGACTAGGTGGCTGACTGGAAGCTGGGGGTTTGTCACTGCCCAGAATCACAGAACATAGTATCACACTCCGCCAGAGCAGGAGAAAGTTCCCAACTCAAAGTAGAGTTTCCACTGCATGCATGCCAAAGAAACGAAAGTCAAGCAACTGTATGTTCCTTAGAGACCTGATCCCACCACCCTCCCACATCGAAGAAATGAATTCTTCACTAGAATGTCACTGGGGGTATACCCAATAATTATTCAAAGAATAATAGATGAGACTAAATCGAAAAACCTCTTGGCTTTAAAAGACTTTTTTTTTTTTATTGAATGATAGCCAAGTAGCTTTAGAAAGCCAGGGTATCTGAGACACAATGGCCTTGTTTCTGCTGCTGACTAACATTGCTGCTATTGATTTCAATAACCTGTTCCCTAGATGTCTTGACAGTGTGGGAGGTGGCCCACACTGTTGCCTTCATAAGATCTATTTATGTCTTTGACTACTGTCTGGACAGTACCTCTGTAGTTGAGAGGGGAGCCTCTCTTTCCTGTCTCTACAAAGCTACACCCTTGACCTTCTGTCATTCTCGTTGGCTTTAGCAGGAGATCTCACCAGAGTAAAGGGAAGGCAGAGGCTCTTTGAACCAAGTTCAAGAGGGGGAGAAATATGAAGAGGAAACACGGCACACAGAGTGCCACAGAGCACCCTCAGGACAGTGGGAGCACAAAGAACAGTACTGAGTGACAACTGTAGGAGGCTCTGCAAACTCTTGTGAAAGCTCGCTGCTCTGGGTCTGAGAAACAGACCACTCACAAAGCTGAGAGATCTCTAAAAGCAACAACAGTACTACTTAGTTTTCTCTTTACAGTGGCCAAATGCCTCATAAGCAACTTTAGGAAAGAAGGGTTTGTCCCATCTTACATTGAGAGGATGCTGGATACAGTCCATCAGGGCGCGTATTGGGGGAGGGGCGTCAGGCAGCTGCTCATGAGACAGCTGGGCACATTGCGCATCTGCAGCCTGGAGCACACAGAAGCTAATGCTGGATTCTCCACTAGCTGGGACTCCATTCCAGAAAACAGCGCCACCTACGTCGGTGTGAGCCTCACTCAGTTAATTCAATCTAGAATATCTCTCGCCCGGGGAAGTGGTGGTGCTCACCTTTAATCCCAGCACTCGGGAGGCAGAGGCAGGTGAATTTCTGAGTTCGAGGCCAGCCTGATCTACAGAGTGAGACCCAGGACAGCCAAGGCTATGCAGAGAAACCCTGTCTCAAAAAAACAAAAACAAAAACAAAAATCTCTCACTACTGGAATGGAATGGAGACTCAGAAACAAATCCACATATGTGCCATCAATTACTTTTGATAAAGATGCCAAGAACAAGTAATAGAGAAAGGATGAACTCTTCAACAGGGTTAAGAAAAACAGGTACTGACGTGCAGTCTAACTCAAATGGATCCTGATCTCACGCCATATTCAAAACCAATTCAAAATGGATCAAAAACTTAAAGATAAAACTTGGAACTGTAGGAAGACACAAGAACAATCTACAGTGGCCTAGGCCTGAGCAATAACTTAAGAATATGCTATCCAAAGTGCAGAGAGCACAAGACAAGACAGACAAATGGTACTATGTCAAGCTAAACGCCTTCTGCACAGACAAGGAAGCAATCAACATTACAGAGAGGCCCCTATGAAGTAAGAGAAAAATATTTGCAAATCATGAATCTGATTCTTATCTGGATCAGAGTTAATGCCTTAAATACAGAAAGAATTTAACAAGAAAAAAAATCCGATTATCAAAAAAGTCCAAGCATCTAGCTGAACAATTCTCAAAAGAAAACACACTACATAAAAAAGAAGTATAATATTGCTAGTCACCACATAAAATGTTAATTAAAACCACAAAAGACATAACTTCATACCTGCTAGACTGGTTCTTATTTAAAAAGAAAGAAAATGGCAAATATTGGTGAATATGTGGTATGTATTAATATAGATATAGTGGAAAGAAGTTTCTCAAAACATTAAAAATACAATTACTAAATGATCCAGACATTCCAATCATAGATAAATAAAGGATAAAAACATCAGACTATTAAATAGATGTCTCATCAACATTATTTGTAAGAGCTAATATTTCGACTCAGCCAACGATATAAACTTATAAAATTATGTGATGTTGGGTATATTATAGAATATTGTTCATCCTTTTCAAAAGAAGAAAGTCTTTGGCTGGGGATATAGCTCAGTGGTGGATTGCTTGTCTAACTGAAGTCGTGGTTTCAAACTCTGTCATTTGCAGCAACATGGGTGAACCTGGAGAACATTGTGTTAAATGAAATAAAGCTAAGCACAAAAATCAAACAATCGCATGAATTTACTCATATGTGAAATCTAAAAATGTCAAGCTATCAAGAACAGATTTATATCAGGGATGGAGAGATGGCTCAGGGGTCAAGGGCACTGATTCCTCTTCCAGAGGACGAGTTTCAATTCTTAGCACCAACATGTGGTTAACACGTGTAGTTACTGTTCCGGGACATTCAACTCTCTCTTCTGGCCTCTGGGGAACTGTTCACACACACGGTACACAGACATGCATGCAGACAAAACACTCATACACATAGAATAAAATAAAACATAATAATAATTTAAAATATTTTTAAGACCAAAGTAATATTATAGTTGCCAGGGGCTGGTGTGAGAAGAGGTGATCACTGGGAGACATTGTTTACAGGGCACAAAATTTCAGTAAGACTGGGAGAATGACTGTGGTAGGCCTATTGTACAATACTATGAGTACAGGTACTGATATGTATTATACACGTTGAAAGTTGTTAAAAGATACCTGGTATGTATTCTCTATAAATACATACATACATGCATACATAGATACATACACATACACACACACACACACACACACACACACACACACACACACACACACACACACACAAATGTCAGTCACAAAGAGAAACCCAGATACCGTGACAACAGCTTTTTCTCATACTTCAGAGCCAGGACTTTGCATTGAGGAGAAAATGTTTGCAAGTCCTCACCTATGGCCCAATTAGACAGAAGTCTTAGTCTATTCCCTGCTGTAGGGCAAAGTCAACCCAGGTCAGAAACACATCAGCTGAGCGGAATGATGACGGTCATCTGCTACACTCGACAACTAACAGAGAAGGGAACGTTCCGTCAGAGTCATTCCTGAGGCCAGCCGATTTGAAAGGATTTCGTGTCCTCCAAAAATTAACGAGAGTGTCCAAGTAAGATAAGGGGAAGCAGGAGGCTTCCTTAGGCAGCCTCGTGTACCAGATTCCGATGCCATCAACTGTGTATTACATCCCCATAAATGTTTGTTCAGATGCCCCGCCAACTTAGAATCCCTTAAACCTCAAACATGTAGTCTGAAGAATAACTAGAGTTCTGAATCTCCAAGGCAAGGCCATAAGGGAAGACATGTGACAAATGCATCATAGGAGCCTGTAAACAAATATATAGAATTTTTGAAGTACACAGGTATTAGTTCTATTTACATTGGTGTGATATGGCAGGACTGAGGTGGGGGGGGGTATTTATTTCTAGCTCATGGTTCCAGAGTTGGAAAAAACCGATTATCTGTTTGGGTCACATGACAGGAATAATAATTGTGATTGTTCTTGATGGGGCCCCAGAGTCCTGAACTCTGTATGGGAAGGATGCTGCTGACAACTGTAGGCGCACATGTTTACGGAGGTTGATGGTGCTTGTGTAACCCCCAGGATCTTCTACTTCACATGGTCAGCAGACACAGGGCCCCTTGATCCCTAAACTCCAGAATAAGCAGGGACTTCTGATTTGAGGTCTCCATTTCTTTCTCACAGAAATCTTCCTACATAATTCATTTTAAAACGTCCATCGGTGCTAAACAACAAATAGTGAAATAACATACTTGCTGTGGCTTAACAGCCATCAGCTTATCAAACATCGGGGCTCTGATAATGCGTATCCTGGAGGACGTTCTGCAGAGCAAATGTACAAACGCTAACCAAAGCCAACTAAGCTGAGTCCGACTTCTCAATAAATGAGTGGAGAATTCAAAGGCAATTCTAAGGAGAGCGGTGTAAAATTCTACCTTCCCAACTTTGTAAGGTAATAAAATGTCCATGTATACAAGGTTGGCCTCCCATTTGTTATAATTTGGATGGTAAAGTCTCGGTTCTATCATCTGAAGACACATGTGTTATACATTTTTTAGTTTACTAATATAATAAGAGTTTGTTGAAAAATTCAAGAAAATTCAAAGTTCCACAGAGTACGTATGGACACTGCGAGCCATAATGCATTTGGTTTTGTATCTCTGAGTCTGGAGTGTCTATGGAAGTTGCTCATGGACTTTCAAAACCTATTTGGAAGCTCTTTTATAATAAGACATAGGCACCAACGGTTTTAGCTACTGCCTGTTGTAACAGCAGAGTAGCCGTGTAGAAAGTGTTCCAGTAGGAAACCAAGCATTGCAGAAACCTTCCCAGAAATGCAGCAAATGAAGAGAAGAACAGGCAAGTCTGTCATACAAAGGGATATGAGTTTGATGTAATTAAGTATGGAAGCTATAGATTATACCCTTAAACTAAAATATAATTTATAATTATAATTAAAACAATCGGGAGGAAATGGGTTTTTTTATAACATTAAAATTGAATAAGTTAGCAAAATATATATTTTTGGTGAATTCAAGTGGATCATATTTTTAATCTCTCAAACCATAAATAATACCTTCAGGTCTCAAGGCAATTAATTATCAGCCATGGGCTGGATGGATGAGGTTTTTATCATACTTAACTTTACGGTCCATGGAGACAACCCAGAATGAGTGCCCAACAAATAACTGCAGATAGACAAACACCCCATAGAATGTTAAACCAAACACTCTGGAATCAAAATATCTCATAAAACTCAGAAGTGGACATAGGCATCAGGAGAAGTTTTCACAGCTTACCCTAATTATAAACACGTGTTCAAAAGTCTGTTCATGAAATACTGCCAAGCAGCGAGATAAAGGAATAATACACGCCAACACAAAAACATGAGGGATGGTCTGCATCAAACATGGACAGACAGAAAGCTTTGAGTTTGGAAAATTTCTTCACTGTACTCATTTTCAACTACAGCTATGTGAAAAGGCTTATTCTTCAAAGACACAAGAAATAGCCAACAGACTCCCACTGGTGAGGCTACCCAAATCCCTGAGACAGTCAGCAAACCAAGTGACTGGGGCCAAAAATCATGCACAGTATCAATTCTTTAAGAATCACATAGTCACACACACAGTGAAGCAGGCCGCTCAGCCTGGCTTGAGTTTTCACTTGGTATCTGAGCCTTTGGTTTCTAAAGGATCACTTCCTGCTTTGAGTGTGGCCAGGATCATTTTTTTTTTTTTTGACCTACTGATATCAATGTGCTACCGTGCATTTTTTTTTTTTTCTAGATGGATCAAGGGTGTTGGGCTGTTCTTCCTAAAGGGGAAGTGACAATGGATCTGGATAGGAAACATTTGAGCCACAAACATTTTCAGTGTGACTGATCTTGTTCTTATTTGCTATATCAATCTGCTGTGGGACCATGACCTTTAGGGGTACCTATTTACATGAGGGGTAAGTCAGGATTTGCTTAGGAGAAACGGTTGCAGGACAATCCCCGAAATGATGATGATAAAGATGATATTAATGATAATGATAATGATGGTGATCATGATGATATTAGAAGAGTGACACAGAAACTGTCCCCTCTCCTCTTCCAAAGCCCAGCCCTGCTCATCAGATTAAGTTTGCTGTCTCTGGGAAATCTAATACATCTCAGGGAAAGCATGAAAAGATGGGGTAGGGAAGAAAGGAGAGCAGGGAAGCGTTTCCTCCTCTCTCATTAGCTGTCCAGGTCTTCACCAGAAACCTGACACCCAAGTGAGCATTCCACAGCTTGCATGCAACAATTACCCAGCAATTCACTTGTTCATAGTGAGATGCTTATACCAGTCATGTCGAAATCTCCTAACTGTACTTTCAGCCTGGACAATTTGATTTAATATGGAGAAGGGGGCCTGGTAAGACTCAACAACTGGCTATGGCCATTTGGATGCAATCCTGGTACCCAGTGGAACACTTAAGGGGAGATGTTCATGTGTCATGACCATAGCAACTCTGCAAGCGATCCTAAGACCTAAGGAGCCAGAAGGCCAGCTAGACACCCCAGATTATGCTTCTCTATATGAAGGTCCCTTCATTAGAATGTAGACCTTAGCAGTCAGACAAAGAATTTGGGCTCTCAGTGAACTGTATAAGAGCAAAGTAGCATCTCTGTTCTACAATCTGTGATTGAAATTTGTGGTAATTCATTTACCAACATGGGTAACAGATATAGAAAACAATACATAAACCATAGATGTTAATGAATTGACATAGAGATGCTGCAGATGTTTAAAAAAAAACCTATTTATGTTTCATCTCTGTTAGAAAAATTTAGCTTCTGATCAACTGCTAGTAATCACTATTTAAAGTGTTAATAAATAAACAGGCATCTGACTATTTAACAGATGTTTTACATTTCTATCATGTTAGTGATTACATTTAAATATTATTCTAATTATTTTAACTCTGTGTATTTTATTTCAGGGTCAAACTATTATTCTGGAAAGGCATTGCCTTCTCCAGATTTCCAAAGGAGTCTTGGCAAAAAAAACCTTAAGAATTCTGCCATAGAGCAGCAGCGTTTCAAGAAATGTGACACAGGTAACTGGAGCTGGGGCTTGGTGCAGCTTTTCTCCTACTGAAAAAACTGTCATTTAATATACAACATTTTTCACACACAAAAAAGTTTTAGGAGCATGCATATAATTAGATATAAATCCCTGGATATTATAAAGAAAATTTAAATTACTAGGCTATTAATTAATATGCCTACTGTTTGCTAAAATACCCTGAGTACCAAGTTGGGTGTTGTAATATAAGTAACATATTCAGGAAGCTTCTACTATGCTGTCTGGGTCATGAAGGTGTGTGGCCATTTTTCTGTATTTAAGCCATTACGAAGGCAACCTTCAGAAACGTGTTTGGTCTTCAATAGAGAAGAAAAGCAAGCGTGCATCGATCGCTCCTTTCTTACAGCTATCATATGATTAAGCAATAGAGCTGCGTACGCAGTGATATACTCATGGATAGAAACTCAAATGAGCACCAAAACTCCATACTGGTGACTGTTACATGTTATGTTGCCACATGATGTAGAAGATGCTTAAATTATTTTATAACCCTTTAAAGAAAGATATACAATTAAGAAATTTTTATGTGGAATTCTTATATCACTCAAATGTACCCCCAAGGCCCAGAAAATGAGCAAAGCAACTTGATACGATGATGATGATGATGATGGTGATGGTGATGATGATGATGATGATTTTGAGGACAGTTGGATGCTTCAATTCGCACTGTCCACAGTGAATTAAACAACCAGACAGAAAACTATTAGGAAATTAGAGAAATAATACATTTTTGCTTCCCTTATAACTCAAAGAAAACTGAAAACTGGAAGCATGTGTCCTACCTCAGCTTGTACAAGAATCACAGCAGTATAGTTCATGGGTGCTAAAAAAAAAAAAAAGGTAGGAGCAACTGAGATACCCATCCTTGGAAGGATGAATAGATACAATATTTCATATCCATTCAATGGAATATTACTTAGCACTGAAAAAGAGGATGAAGTCATCATACGTGATACGGATACATACTGAAAGCACCCAAATAGAGAGAAACCTGTGTTGTCTAATAAGCTTCCACGTGCGTCCAGCTTTTGATCATTGAGGCACCTCGTGGTCACAGACAAAGCCCACACAGAGGACCACACAGCTGAGTTACAAAACCCATTCCATGATGTGCTAAATCAACTCTGAATTTTGAGGCATGCTCATAGCTATCCTTGGCCAGATGCAGGCCATGGGCCTCAGGCTTGACACACCCACAAATTTCAAAATGAGCAAGCCCAGAGAGGCATAATTTTATTAGCTTAGGTCAGGGATTGCATAAAAAGGGAATATGAAACAATAGAGCAGAGGTTTTGTAGCCAGTAAATAAATAAAATAAAATTAGGTAGTAGTAATAATTGCACAACTTTATAAATACATTAAAAATGGCTGACTTGGACATATCAGGAAGGTGGACTTAATATGTTGCTAATGTCTTAGGAAGCAGTTACTGTCTTTGTTAATTTGTTCTTTAACAATTTGACCCTTGTGTAGAATGCATTCTGACCACAGATCTCCTTCTGCTGTCTCTTACCCATCTTCTACCTCTGCCCTTCCTCCTACCAAACTCCCATTCTGCTTATAGGTCCTTTTGGTTTGGTTTTGCTTTTTAAAAGCACTTATTTTCCCCCCCTAGGGGCTGCCTACCAGAGACCTGAGAAGAGAAAAGAACACCGGAAGTTCTCAGGACACCAATCCATTTTCTGACACTTCACCAGAACAGTCTACTTTAGTGTGAACCACACTCTATGTGATCGCCAACCTCTTGCTAGCGAGTCGTCCCTTTCCTTCAACATGTGTTTAAATACTTAAAATGTATATAAAGAAAAAAAGTTATAAAATGGAACCCAGACATAGCACGCAACCTAGAAACATGTCTCTTGCTGAAACACAGCATTAACGTTTACAGTGGGTCACCTCCTTCTCTCCATCTCCCTTGGAGTTCACAGTGAGGGATCAGGAAAGCCCAGAAGTACAGCCTGTCACGTGAGGCTACCCCCATGAAGAAAGGCTGGTGGCTATGGCATAGTAGTTATGTGGTATATTCTAGTTAACACTTTGTAAGTGCAGAATTCTCAGCCATGACGATGATAAAAGGGTCCCTCAAGAAAAAGTGTACTGGAGCAAGACCGTTTCTAACTACCTTTGGATAAGAGTTGGTCAGGAAATCCAGGTAGACCATCTGGCCATGGTATTTGGTGATCAAAGTACACTTAAATGGCTTTTACATATACTAGGAAATTTAAAACTCTTAGTTGGAGAACAGTAATAACACAGGGAGAGAAACCAGTTCTTCTGGCAGATGCTAATATGAAAAGAAGACATTAAATGATATCTTAACATTGGTTAAATAAAACCAAGCAGTGGAAGTGTGATCAGATGCCACCGACATATATTAAATATTTTCAGTGAATACACTTTACCTAGTCATTTAAGTGGTCGCTGTTGTATCAAGAACAGCACGGCCAGCCATCATTAAAACCAAAAGAAAACAGAAAGAGTGAAAAGCCAATGACTCTATTCCCCCAGAGGCTAAGTTGTGTGCCGTTACAGTACTCTGAGCACTATAAACTATAAATTCTACCAGGAGCAAAAGGCACTGAGAGAGCACTGGCCCAGGAGACCCAACACCCGAGACACAGCTTCACATCCACCAGTTGCCAGCTAAATGGTACGGGACACGTCAACTTGATTTTGTGTCTTAAACAATGAAGCGCGTGCTTGCCTATCCTGTGGTGCTCATCAGTTAGCTTTGGGGCTCGCACCCAAATATGCCTTCTAAACCATCAAATACTCAGGAATCCCAGACTGGCATTCTCACTAGAGTATTTTAAAATAGAAGCTCCCAGTGGCCAACGGTTCCAGTTAACATCAACAGTGGGTTGGGAGTCTCCTCGGCAAGCAGTCAAGCACACCAACAGCACAGATGGGCAAACTGTCAAAGGCTTCAGCCTCTCCTCATGCAATCACTGTGATTTCACCTGGATTTCATCTCTGTGTCAAAATAAGTTCCTATCCAGCCAGAGGAAGAGAATACCCACGTCAGGGGTTCCATCAAAATTCCAAGCTAAACAGCAGGCACCCTGTATTTCTTTTATTCTCCAGGGTATGTGCTTGTCAAATTGATTTGAATCTTAATGAATGGCAGAACTTTCAACCTACAGACAAATCCACTTAGAGGAAGAAAATGACAGTTGCCATAATTGTAACCTCGTTAGCTGGGCTGTTTTTATGTAAATGGCTTCTTCACTTCTGATGGAAAACACCGTCCTTGAGAGAAATGAAGTGCTAGAGCAAAATATGAAACCTCGGAATTAAACTCACGTTGAAAATCATTTTAACGTGGCATAATTCTGCTTTGCAATATTGCAATCCAGGTCGCAAGCCTGCCTGCACCTGGATCGCTGGTGCACACTGAGTGTAAGAGATGGCTAAGACCCATGCGTACACTGTGAAATAGTGGAATGGAAGCAGACTGGGTTTCGTGAACTGGAGAGACAAAACAATTCTGCTTTCTCTCCAGCACTGGCCAAGCCACACCGTGAGAGCTCCAAGTTAACTTACAGCTTTCCCTGCCTATGAAAAGAAATACTCTGGCTGGGACTAAGATGCGATTCCTTTTGTGGGTGTCATGAACGAGAGAGGAAACAATGTGACCATGCATGGATGAGTGTTTTGTCATTTCTGATGACATCACCTTGCTGAAGGGAATTTAAAAAAAAAAAACCAACAGGACAATGTCATAGAAGGCCTTCTTTTTTTTTTTTTTTGTATCCCTTTACACACAGATATTGCACAAGGTCTTCTGGAAGTGGGATAACTTTACTGAAGGTCTGGGGCCGTCTAGGGGTTGAGTTACATTCCATAGTATGATGTCTCCCTATTCTGTCTTTTCTCTCTGGCCCAACTCTTTTTCTGGAAATCCTAACTCTGCCTTGGAGTTCACCCAGCAGGAGTTCTTGGCAAGTGCCACTTTCCAGAAGGTGTGATTGTTTGCAGTTGCCAAGATGTCCAGTAACTGTCACCACTAATAAAAGAAGAAAGCAAGACACAGACAAGACAAACTCACCTCTAAAGCAAATAGGGGTGAGTTTTTAGTCACGTTCTCCTCTTCCTCTATGTATGGGGAATCCCTCTAGCAAGGGCCAGAGAACACAAAAGTGACTTCCCTTACTTAGGGCAACTTGTACAAAGGGCTCTAGCTCGGAGTTGTTGACTTATTATACTCGCTGCTCCGTCTTAGTGGTGCCTGTGGACCTGATCGCATTTCAGACGTAAAGGACAGGCGCCCCATTAAGCTTTCTGGAAGAACGGCTCTCACCACGTGACCTGTAAGCATCAGTTGTGATAGACACAAAGGCATTCTTGATTGGCAACTTCACACTTACTTGTGTTCCTGTGACTCTGGTCCTCTGGAGAAGGAGCTCTCGGTGTCCAGGCTGGAGTGGACTGGCTGGGGGGCAGAGAGGGCGCCCCTGTGTTCTCATAATAAACTGTATTTACAGGAATAACACCAGGCACTCGAGCTTCCCCATCAGTGACCAAAGGTTCACTGTCATTTGATTTGAAATAAACCCTTTTTAATGTTCCTGAAAGACAAAACACATATAAATATATATTTGAAACATATCTGAATGTACTATTGTTTTTTTTTAAAGTAAACATCAAGGAAATGTTAGTGTTATTTGCCTGTCTGTCATTTTATGCAGGCAAACACAAAAAGCAAGACACAAGCTACTTTCAGAAACACCATCCTCATGGGGACAGTGGCACATGATTACTTCTCACACAATTGTTCTTGACCTTCCTAACGCTGTGACCCTTTAATACAGTTCCTCATGGTGCAGTGACCCCCAACCATCACTTTAATTGCTCCCTCATAACTGTAATTTTGCTACTGTTTTGATGGTAATGTAAATATCTTTGGAGATAGAAATTGGGCAAAGGGGTTGTAAGTCACAAGTGCTGTTGTCAGATGGCCTTCAAGGAAAACATTACTTACTCTAGCCCTTCAGATTTATAGCTGTGTCTGGAACACAAAGATTGTGGGGCACGTCTACCCCAATGGAGACTCACCAGGAATAAAAGATGGTGATCCCGATGGTGTTCTTGTCCCACTCTCTGTTTCTCCATGTCACTTCTCATTGCATGCCCCTGGACCCATGCTCCACAGGGCTCTATCCTATTCCTACCACCCAAAGGCAGGGAGACATGCTTGCCTTCAGGCTTACATTTCTCCAGAGTTTGATTAAATTTGGAGATAAATAAAACTAGTCAGACTCAAATACTTACCACAAAATATGGTAGAAACTAAAAAACGAACTAAATTCCAATTATAGCACAAAGGAAATGGATAGGATAAATTACTTTCATCTTTAATCAGAACAACACAAAAAGATAATATATAAGAATAAGAAAGAGACAATAAATCAGCTTATTGATTGATCACATTGACAAAACAGAGAGTCAAATGTAGGATTATTGAAAATGTCCTTCTTTCTTTTCGATCAGAGTGTTTAAGACCTTGAAAGAGATCATGCACTTTTTTTTTACTTTTTTTTAAATTAGATATTTTCTTTATTTACATTTCAAATGTTATCCCTTTTCCTGGTTTCCCCTCCGAAAATCTCCTATCTCCTCTCTGCTCACCAACCCACCTGGCATTCTCCTGCTTCCTGGCCCTGGCATTACCCCATACTGGGCATAGAACTTTCACAGTACAAAAGGTGTCTCCTCCTATTGATGAGCAACAAGGCCATCCTCTGCTACATATGCAGCTAGAGCCATGAGTCCCACCATGTGTTTCTTTGGTTGGTGGTTTAGTGCCAGGGAGCTCTAGGGGTACAAGATCATGTACTTTTAACTCAATAAAAATAGAAGACTGTACTTCGTGAGCATTGCACTGTCGTCAGGCCCAACAAAGAAAACAAACAAACGTGATATTGACCTATCCTTAGAAATACCCAAGGCAGTTGTCTTTTCCTAAAAAAACCATTTACAGTGAATGATCTAATTGGCTCTCACTTTTCCTGTCGACCATTAAACACAAAAGAAATACAAGTGCAGTGTTTACTATCAGTCTATGAAAAATACGTTTTCTCTGCATGAGGAAAACATTAACTCCAAATCAAAATAGCAAAGCAGCCATCTCTGGCTAACTGAGGTCAACAGTTTCATCTGGAGAAGGAGTCTAAGTAAAGAGCTGGACGCAAAAGCGAGCCTCTGGATGCAGGTAACACACTGTTCAAGCACGCATGGCTGTGAGAAAATGTCAGGCCCACGAGAAAGCATGGTGACCCCTCCACGGTTTTCAATCTTCGAATGATTCAGAATCTACCACCGATCACAAGAAATGCATGTGTGGGTCTCCTTGTTGCATAAACCGCACTTCAAAAGCTCAATAAGCTTACGTTTGGCTCCCTGTGAATGTGACCATTTAAAAATCTGAGCTTTTTGATGCTTTCTTATAAGCTTTGATATTGCTTGCGATGTCTTTTCTGTGTTGGTTACCCTTTTCCTTGCTTATTTCTGCATACGTATTTTTTAGGATAACGTATTTCTGTTAATGTGGCTGAGTGGTCAGCCAGTTCGTCAATGTACTTCCAACCTCTAAGTAGTCCTACTACAGTTTCTTGCCATACAAAATGCTTCAACAGTTGTTCTTAATATTTTTGTAATCACTGCTTTTATTAATAACCTTGCTTGTATTTTTAACCTCCCCAGGGTGGAGAACACTGTTAGCATCTGCCTGGACGAAGAAGCAGGAAACAATTGCATTTATGGAAAACGCTAACTTTTCTTTTAATGGCATTTGTAGGAAAAAAAAAAAAACAAAACAAAACGCTAACACGTTTCTTTCAAATAACAGGCAGCTTCCTAGCCCTTAGCTCTGTGCAGCAAAGCAATTTGCCAGAATACAGAGAAAGATAATGTTGGACAATTGCTGAAGGTGATGTTCCTGAAGGATATTTCAGAGAGAGGGGAAGGGAAGGAGACGAGAAAGGTGATGGGCAGGAATAAGAGAAATGGAGTAGATGACAGGAGTGGGAGCGAGACTTAAAGGATGCACTTTTAGAAGTTGAAAGTTTGTTTTCAAGCATCTCTGGAAACTGGCCAAATCCCCACATAGCTGGTCACCACCTTTTTATGTTTTTTAAAAATGTAAAACAGAGAAGTCAGCCACTCTAAGTGATTCCAGCCAGTACCACAGTGAAGTGTACAGAACTGAGCACCAGGGGCCCAGGGCACAGAGCTTACCCTCCTAAAGCCACCCACCCTGGTCTCCAATTTGATCCTTGTGGTGCTACAGTTGACAGTTTAATGTCCAGAGCCTGGTCACCTTATTTTAAAATCCTGTCTCTGCAGCTTCCTGCCCTTAGTTGGGCAAACTCGTTCAAGTGTCGTGAAATAAGGAACATGGAAGCACTCTACAGTTGTTAAACTCACTGTGAAGACCTCACTAGTCAGTGCTTGCTGTGTAAACACTTAGGACAGCTCTCGGCTTACAGTAATTTCTCAAAAGCTGTTAGCCATTTCTACGCAATAATAGCAAACGAAAAAATTTTCTTTCCTAGTACCAGTAAGGACGCAAAATAAAATTCAACTTTCTTTTGCTAGAGTGTGTATTTTGACATCACAAAATGGCTAAATTTCAAAGGTTAAGCACTTAATATGCTTTTGGAATGAGAAAACTATGACTCAAGCTAAATTATCAGTAGACACTAAACTGCATCAAGGATGCATGGTCCATCAGTGTCTTGGATCTAAAATAAAATAAAAACAGTGTAACAAGGTCAAAGAAACAACCTTAGCTCTAATGATAACTGCCAGATCATAACAATCCTTTATGATGAGAAAGAGTTCAGAAGTCAGCAGGATAAGGCTCCCTTTAGAATGTGTGCATCCCAGTTCTCTGAGCCTATGCCTGTGTGGCTCTGCATCCCTAACACAACAAAGGAGCAGAACAGTCTCAATCAAACTAAGGGTCTTAAGTTATCCTGCTTTCTTCAACAGACTCTGGTACACTCACAAGGGTCCTTCTAAGAAAGGGGCGTGTGACAGTCATAAAAAGACTCAATGAGACAATGTTTCTTGAAATTAGATAAGGTAATGGAATGGATGACTCCTCTAGAATTCCCAGAAAGAATTTTGCCCAGGGAGATTTCTGACCTTGATAATGTTAAGATAACAGAGGTGTGCTGAACTGAACACTATCAAGGGTGTGATCATGTGTTACAGCTGTAGTAAGGAACTACTACAGGCTGCTGAGTGCCTTCACTATAGACAGTGAGTTGACCTTCCAATAAGCCTATGAAATAAGCAAAAACTCCTCACAGAGTATTAGAAACCAACACAACTGGAAGATAGCTAACTTGCCCAAGAACAGGCATAGATATAATGTACACTCCTTACTCTGAAATAGATTAGGTAGGTAGGTAGGTAGGTAGGTAGGTAGGTAGGTAGGTAGATAGATAGATAGATAGATAGATAGATAGATAGATAGATAGATGATAGATAGATGATAGATAGATAGATAGATAGATAGATAGATAGATATCAGCCTGTTTTTGTTATTGTTGTTGATGATGATGATGATATTACATAGTAGTATCTAACTAATTCTGGCTGATAACAAAAGACAGTGAAGATTACAAACTCAACCTATAGAGGTTTATTTTGATGCAGCATCTTCCTTTGATGTTACAATTTTGTCTTTGTGTTTTTGGCAGTGTGCAACACATTTACTTCACATTCTCCACACGCCAGGAACTGCATAGTTATCCTTTATTAGAACATATGACTTAGTAACATGTTTCTGCCATCAAGATGTGCATAGATTACATAAGTGAAGCAAGCATGAAATCTGAACAACAAAAAAAAAACCAAACTGAATGCTTTAAGAATGATACGGATAGAATTGTCTGCTGGCTAAAACTGAGCAAAGTCATCATTCCCTTTGAGAAAGTCAGAAAGCATTTGTTAGGGGGAAACAGGCCTGGGAATCTTCAAGGAGGACTACAGATTCTCTAGGCTGGAGCAAATTACTTCGGGGAAGAAGAGGGGTGGTGTTAGGGAACAAGGCGTGTTCTAAACAGAACAGAAGTCAAGAAAAGCCCATGCAGCAAGTCCTGGAACAAAGTCACTGCCACAAAGTTCAGAATGGTAGCTGCTCCATCAGTGCAGACCCTGGAAGACCTGAATGGTGTTCCCCCCCACACACTCCCCACAAATCAACTGCAGAGTGGGTGAGAAATTAGCCTGTTTTTGTTGTTGTTGTTGTTGATGATGATGATATTACATAGTAGTATCTAACCAATTCTGACTGACAACAAAAGATAGTGAAGATTACAAACTCAACCTATAGAGGTTTATTTTGATGGAGCTGTTTTGCATATATTTAGTATGAAATGCCTAGCAATATTTAAGGGCAAGGGCCAACCTTGCAATCTAAAGAGCTCTTGCAGAACGCATTGCCAAGCTCCTGACAAAATTCTCCCTTCACTGTGTTCCCATGCCACATCTTCTTGCACTTTAGGGAAGGCAGCCATGTGGATTCACCCATTTCAAGACCCAGGAGAACACCCAGAATCAACCCTGGCCTCCACTGTGATTGCGGGTTGGACGTATAGATGATAAATGGAGTGATGGGACTGGATGCTGTTGCCAAGGAAGGGAAGAGTGTAAACTGAGAAAGGAGCTTAGGACAGATGCCTTATCATTCACTGGACAAACAGAGAAACATGAGCATTGGGAAACTAAACACAGAGAGAAGACATAGGCTCTTTGTAACAAAGTCTGGTTCGAATAACTATCAGTTCCAGATACCGCCTATTAGATAAAAAGACTTTGGTGGCTGTGATAAGAAAGAGCCAGTGTTCTAAGAAGGAAAGATAAAGATTTATTGCAGGGAGCGGAGGATGGATAGGCACTGGGATTTCTAATGGATAACACTGGAGTAGGGTCTGAAACTGCATCCTGCACATCAGGGTTCCCAGGAGGGTTGCCATTTTGTCTAAGAATCAGACTTTGAGCAAAAACTCTTTGATCATCATTTCAGGAAGCCTGAGGCATAGATCTAACTCCAGCCTGAGGCCATTACAAAGACACGTGCTTGTGTTTGAAAACTCTCTGTTAATGAATCTGTAGCAGAAAGCCAAAGCTATGAAAAGAATCTGAAGATTTATATAAGCAATAAGAAGTGAGGTCACGATAGATCACCGGGAACCTTTTCCTTTCTAGTCTAAATAAGAACCTGGAGAGTGTTTCACTTGAAAATAATGCTCAAAACGCAACACTGTGAAACAAGAAGCTCAGAGTCGTCTAATTCCAACTATTTTTATAAAAAGCTAGAAGCTGTTGAGAACTTTTCTAAGAGCAAAACACATGGTTTTCACTTCCACTCTCTCAGACTCAACTAGCCGCTCAAGAGGAGTGCTACTTTTGAAGGACATTGTTTCTCCTGAGTTCAAGAGAATTGGTTAGGAAATATAAATCATATTTCCCGAGGTCTCTCTACCTCTTTGCTTTTTTTTTCTTCTTTATGTCAAAAAAAGTCTAACAAGCTATGGCCAGAGCTTTCATAGCACAAAGGAATCTAGAAAGATGACCTCAGACTTCTCTTTATAAGCCTATAGATAAAACAAGAATAATCGGCTTGAGATGGTGGTGTGTTTAAAGCTTGTGTATACAAATCTTCAACAGCCTGAGAAAGAAAGATTCAGTAGCCCTCCAGTGAGGGCTGAAAACTGTTTCGACCAGTTTTACTGAAATGAAACTGTCATGAACAATAGCTTTAAAAGTCACTTGCAGCCAAACCCATAACTATTAAGATTCCCTAGCACATACTCCACCCCTACCACCACATTCTCCACAGAACACCAAACACAGCCATTCAAAGCCCCAGCCAAAGGGCTAGAGTGAGGTTTAGCGGCAAAGCATTGGTCTAACCCATGGTCTAACCATGCTCCAACCCTCAGCCTCACAGGAGTAAAAGGAGGGAAATGGTTATCAATCAAACATTAATGCCAATGAAGAGCAGTGACAAGTCCCCACCTCAAGTCCTTCTAAGAGTTTTATAGCTTCAAATTTTGTGTTCCCGCATAACCTATTTTGATGTGATTTTTCAAAAAGCATTCAACTATTCCTTTTCCATGTGGATACCCAGGTATCCTAACACCTCTGGTTTCAGAGACCATCCTGTCCTCGCTGTGCATTCTGAGTTCCCTTGCTGGAGAGCAAGTGAGCACATATATGTAGGGGAAAGCAGCTGGGCCTGGGCCCAGTTCTGCCCTGTGGGTCGCCATGTCTGTTGTAATGCTGGCGACCATGTAGTTTTGACGACTCTGCCTTTAAAATTCATTATTTTTTAAGTCACCCAGTGTGATGGCCTTGAACTTTGCTCTTTCTCAAACCTGTTCTGCTGATGTAGATATCGGTTGAGGTCCCATATGAATTTTAGGGTTCGTTTTCCTACTGGAATTTGGCTAGCTACTGAATCAAAGCTATGCATTCCTTTGGGTAGCACAGTCTCCATAACAGGAATAAGCTATGGAGTCAGCGAACACAGAGCATCTTCCACTTACTTCTGTCTGTTCCAGTTGATTCCTTCAGAGGGCTATAGCTTTCCATGCTCATGGATTCTACCTCCTTCATCAA
The DNA here is from genome assembly GCF_000001635.26 of Mus musculus. Classification (NCBI taxonomy): domain Eukaryota; kingdom Metazoa; phylum Chordata; class Mammalia; order Rodentia; family Muridae; genus Mus; species Mus musculus. The sequence continues at coordinate 72,461,573 of NC_000071.6, forward strand.
GTTTGTGTCTTATGATCTATTTGTATTAGGCATCAATATTGCACAAGAGTACAATCAATAAATGCAAAAATAGTCTATATCAAGAGAGAGGGGAGGGTATAGGGAACTTTCAGGATAGCATTTGAAATGAAAATAAAGAAAATATCTAATAAAATAAAAAATGTTAAAAAGAGAGAAGGTTTATGCACAGCAAAGAAAAAAAACAAGGAAATCAGAAAGATGATGGAGTGTGCATCTGATAAAGGGTCAATGTCTAAAATATATAGGGAACTCATACAAGTCAGCAGCAAAAAAAAAAAAAAAACAGTTCAAGTTCTAAAAATGAGCAATAACTAGACTCTTCTCCAATGGCCACAACAACACTGGATGTTCAATGGTATTAATACTCAGACAAACAAATAAACCCTCACTGAGATATCACCTTGCTGGTGTCAGGATGACTGCTGTGTTGCTATTTCCTCTAGATTCAAATGTTCCCTCATGGATGTAAAGGGGGCTCTTGAGATAGAATATTATAAGACCCACAAGGCCCCTCTCTGTGGTTATAGAGGCAGTAAACAGTTTCTGGAGAACGGGACTTCAGTAGGGCTGCCTACAAAATGTCCTTTAAACCTTGTGGATGCCCCTTTTAAGAGTCATCCACTACACTGGGGAGGGCTTTCTGCTGACACAGCTGCATTAGTCTTCATTCTACTGAAGGTAAGGCCAATAGCTCACTGGTTTTTTTGAAGGCTGACTTGAGTGGAAACATATCACTGGTCTGTAAACAGTGCCATATTGGAGAGAAGTAAATAATTATTCACATCCGCCCAGGAAACACAAGCAAAGAAAGAGAAAGAGAGAGAGAAGCAAAAATAGATTAGAGAGACTATATCAAACTAGGAAGGTTATGTATAGCAAAGGAAATAGTTACAACACGATGCCCAACAAGTACCAACATAACCAAAGACAAGTGGAACAGTAGTAAGGTCTCTGATATGAGTTACAAGACACATAGATGAGGCTGAGCTATCTGAGGGTACGGAATCCCAGAGTGGCCATCCTCCTGCACTTAGTATAGAACGGCATGTTTCCTTGAATACGGTGTCCTGTGTGATTGGGGTGATGCCCCTCAGATGACCAATGGACTAGAGACTATATAACAACTCTCAAAAGTATCATTTATAGGACAAAATAGTAAACACATTAGAGTAACAAAAGTGTGGCTTCTCCAGTGGATGACATGACATGCCACGGAGTCCCACCTGTCTCCCAGGAAAGATCCCGGGAGGAAGAGCAGAGTGAAAAAAATGTTCAACATCCTTAATCATCAGGGAAATGCAAATCAAAACAACCCTGAGATTCCACCTAACACCAGTCAGAATGGCTAAGATCAAAAATTCAGGTGACAGCAGATGCTGGCGTGGATGTGGAGAAAGAGGAACACTCCTCCATTGTTGGTGGGATTGCAGGCTTGTACAACCACTCTGGAAATCAGTCTGGCGGTTCCTCAGAAAATTGGACATAGTACTACCGGAGGATCCAGCAATACCTCTCCTGGGCATATATCCAGAGGATGCCCCAACTGGTAAGAAGGACAAATGCTCCACTATGTTCATAGCAGCCTTATTTATAATAGCCAGAAGCTGGAAAGAACCTAGATGCCCCTCAACAGAGGAATGGATACAGAAAATGTGGTACATCTACACAATGGAGTACTACTCAGCTATTAAAAAGAATGAATTTATGAAATTCCTAGCCAAATGGATAGGCCTGGAGGGCATCATCCTGAGTGAGGTAACACATTCACAAAGGAACTCACACAATATATACTCACTGATAAGTGGATATTAGCCCCAAACCTAGGATACCCAAGATATAAGATACAATTTGCTAAACACATGAAACTCAAGAAGAATGAAGACTGAAGTGTGGACACTATGCCCCTCCTTAGAAGTGGGAACAAAACACCCATGGAAGGAGTTACAGAGACAAAGTTTGGAGCTGAGATGAAAGGATGGACCATGTAGAGACTGCCATATCCAGGGATCCACCCCATAATCAGCATCCAAATGCTGACACCATTGCATACACTAGCAAGATTTTATCGAAAGGACCCAGATGTAGCTGTCTCTTGTGAGACTATGCCGGGGCCTAGCAAACACAGAAGTGGATGCTCACAGTCAGCTAATGGATGGATCACAGGGCTCCCAATGGAGGAGCTAGAAAAAGTACCCAAGGAGCTAAAGGGATCTGCAACCCTATAGGTGGAACAACATTATGAACTAACCAGTACCCCGGAGCTCTTGACTCTAGCTGCATATGTATCAAAAGATGGCCTAGTCGGCCATCACTGGAAAGAGAGGTCCATTGGACTTGCAAACTTTATATGCCCCAGTACAGGGGAACACCAGGGCCAAAAAGGGGGAGTGGGTGGGCTGGGGAGTGGGGGTGGGTGGATATGGGGGACTTTTGGTATAGCATTGGAAATGTAAATGAGCTAAATACCTAATAAAAAATGGGAAAAAAAAGAAAATGCATACTCTTACAGTGTGGAGTTATCTAATCTGTGATAATATACCTTTGCTTAAGTCTCTTTCTTTAAAACAATTCCCTTAAATGTCACATGGCAGCTGTCAGCTTACTCACCTTTTACTGGACTGACAGGGGAGTGTTTCTTATGGTATGACAATGAATGATTTCTTTAACTTCATTTTCTTTTAAAAAGGTATTTAAATATTTTTATATTGTTAATGTATGAATATGGACTATATCAATCTTGCTGAATTACTCAATAGCTTTATGCTCATTCATATCTCTTTCTCATTTTTTTTTACATTCAGAGCCCACAATAAAATCCATGTATATTCATGAAAAAAAAAAAAGAAAAAAGAAAAACACAGGGAGATTAAACCCTCCACAGGAGCCTCCAATAGGAAGAATCAAATTTGGGAGGGGGATAGGATGGAGTTTGCCATTTATTGTGCCTGGTAAAGTTCAAGAGAGAGTACAAATTAGCTTTGTGCTAAAGGGATTCTTGGCATCCCAAAACTTGGAATTTTTGGGATTCCAAGATTTGAATAGTTAAGATTTGAATAGTTGAGAAAGAGAAAGCAAGGTAAAAGTGATAGCTATTGTCTTAGAAAGGAAGGGGGACTCCATGACTCACACTGTAAGTAGGTGGGGGCACGCCGATGGGCTAGCACAGGCAACCAGCATGGTCACCAAACTCTGCCTCCAAGTTAAATGAAGTAAGCAAGACTTTTAAAAGAAATTCAAGGAATCCTGACAGCCTATTCCTGAGGCTCTAGGGAACAGGTGCAAACAGATCAGTCTTAGTTCTGTGAAAGTGGAGAAAAGAGTAATAAACTCACGCCTCCATGAGAAAAGACTGCGTAGCTAGAGACAATACAGGGAAGTACAATGCCTGATGGACTGGCTCAAACTAGCCATTAGGGATGCTGCAACTGGGTCCGCAGGAACACCAGGGACTGAAAAACAATAGAAAAACAGATGCTAAGAGAAAATTAAGCATGAGAAAGGCACTGTTTAGTAGCAAGTTCACTGGGCTTAATAGGTCCCTGTTCAGTGGAGAGTTGAGAAGGAAGTTAATTGAGCAATGACCTTGTGACTGTGTGGGACTTTAATGCTTTGCTGTGCTCCACAATGAGACATGACCTTTATGAGGTAGGAAAGGTTCTGAAAGCTCTAAATGGTTAAACTGGAGGGGAGATGGGAGTCATACGATGCTGAAGTACTTAGAAAGGGAAAAGAAGGGGAGAAACAAATAAAGAATCAGCCTCAGGTGGATATGATAAAGCTGTGTCAAGCTGGAGTTCTCAGGGAGACAACTGACAAAAAACAAACAAACAAAATACAGTGCTGTGCTAATGGGTAATGAAAGGTTTGATAGCCTGCACAGAGATTCGCTGAAAACATACATGATAACACAAAATAAGTAAAAAGAAAAGAAAAAGATTAAGTTTGTCTTCAAGGTGTACAGTTATTGCCTCCAAAAGCCACTGTGCACACTTCTGCCCTGCATGAGAATATACACATGGTGGAGATCGTGCCCAACTCAGGTTCTTTCCATAGCCAAGAGTAACTAATGGTGAGGCTATAGCTGTGACCCCAAAGTAGAGCCTGTCAGAACCTAGCACTCTAGACCAGCATAGAACAGTGCCCATTGAAAGTGTGACATGTAACCAAGCTGGACTGCACAAAGTGTTGTTGCTGAGCCTGTTACGAAAGATGGAGAAACATGGCAGTTCTTCAGTAGTGTCCATGATGAGGAAGCCAGAAAAGGGTCCAACTCTCCAGCGCTAGAGTTGCTGGCGTCATGGGCTGCCTGGTATGGATGCTGGAACCAAACTCAAGTCCTGTGCAAGAGCAGCATGTGTTCTTAACAGCTGAGCTTCTCCAGCTCCACGTTTAGTTCTTTTTTTTTTTTTTTTTTTTTTGCTTCTTCTTTTTTTTTTCTTCCATTTTTTATTAGGTATTTAGCTCATTTACATTTCCAATGCTATACCAAAAGTCCCCCGTACCCACCCACCCCCAATCCCCTACCCACCCACTCCCCCTTTTTGGCCCTGGCGTTCCCCTGTACTGGGGCATATAAAGTTTGCGTGTCCAATGGGCCTCTCTTTTCAGTGATGGCTGACTAGGCCATCTTTTGATATATATGCAGCTAGAGTCAAGAGCTCCGGGGTACTGGTTAGTTCATAATGTTGTTCCACCTACACATTTAGTTCTTATTTTAAAAAAAAAAATGAATGCATGACTCAAAAGTAAGTCTTAAACCTAAACATAAAAGTCATATGAACCTGATCATCATATTGCAAACTCAAAATTAAGTTTAATTTCCTTCTAAGTACTTCATGGGCGGGAGGATATGCTGGCTGGGAGACTGTGGAATTAGGGATTTCAACGTTACTGTGATGATGGGTCATGGTACTGTCATTTCAGTTCTTAGAGTGAAAATGAGACAGACACATGTCAGTCAACAGCTGATTTACTGTAGTAACGCTGTAGAAATAATTACTCCAAGTGATTACTTGTAAATAAGAAATTCTTTGACTTCATAACGAACTTTATCACTTCTAAAACCATTTGCACAGATATTTCATCTGATTTTTGAAACAAATTTGTGAAACAGAGATCTCTCGTCTCCCAGGGAAGATGAAGTGTCTTACACAAACTCATGTGGCCAAGAAAGGAAAGGCTACAACAGCAACCTCAGACCTCCCAGTGCTAAATTATGCCCTTCCTTCTGTCCATCCAGCCCACCAGGACACTGTGATCACCAAGGAAGCAACATCCCAGATGTGATGAACTTTCTTACACTCCAATTTCTTTCAGAACCCCACTTCTTTATTTTACATCCACACCTTGAACAACCCAAGCTTCTGAAAAGCTTCACCTTAGCAGCCCCTGTTAAGTGCTATGTGAGTCAGTGCCTAACCTGCTGCCCAAATACACTGGGTACCAAATTCAGCTCTCCTCTTCAGAAGTCCACTTACCACGCTGGAATGAGCCAGGTAGGAATGGGAAAGGCTGGAAACAGACAGTACAACCTGGATCCTGGTTCCCTGAACAGTCCTCGTCAACACATGTGCAATGGCAACAGTTGGGAAGGCTTGGAGTCATCCACCCCAACAATTAGAGTGTCTCTAAAGTAAGCAGGGTTTAATGAGAGTTTGGCAGCAAAGATATAAAGTGGCGATGGTGCCCATTACAACAGCATGCATCACAACCATAAAATACAAAATGGTTATGGGGCAAGATATTGCTTCACTAAGAAATCGTGCTGTGCAGAACATAGAAAAATGCTTCTGAAGATGTGTCATGAGATTCCTCCTTTGGAAAAGTTTCCAGTGTCCAAGCAGGATGTAATTTAGGGGTGGATACAAATTAATAGACTCTGCAATGCTGCACATAAGCATGCACTATTCCACTGCTGGTATATATGCCTACGAGATATGAAAGTGTTTGTACACATAAGAACTTACACATGAATACACAGCAGGATAAGAGAAATTGTGGAGGCCAAAAACTGAAAGTAACTCAAATGTTCTTCTACTGATCAATGGACAAACGTTGTGTAATATCTATACAATTGGGTATTTTTCAGCCATCCAAAGGAATGCTGTATTGATTCACATTCTAAAGGATCATTGTAGAAGAGTGGGCAAGAAAGATCACAAGAGCCAAAACTGGCTGCCGACTATAAGCCAACAGGGCGACTACACATATGAACTCACAGCACTTGTGGCAGCATGCACAAAACCTATGCAAGTTCAAGTCAGACCAAATCTCAGCACTGGGAGAGAAGGAGGCCACGGGCATAGAGCCCCACGTATAGCTAAGGAGTTATTAACAACTGACATTTGCTGTGAACGGGGCAATGAGCTTTCTTTAAGATAACAGTCCCTGGTAAGTCAGAGAAGCTTCAATGGAGAACCACTGATCTAAGAATATAGGGACAACACAAACTGGAGTTGAAGAAAAGAAAGGAGGAGACAAATTTAACTGGGTAGCAAAGGTGGGGTGGATCTGAGAGGAGTTGGGAGGGGTGTATAGGATTAAAATAGATTCTATAAAATTCCCCAAGAACTACCAAAAATGAAGTTAAAAAACTAAACAACGCCGGGCACTGGTGATGCACACCTTTAATCCCAGCACTTGGGAGGCAGAGGCAGGTGCATTTCTGAGTTCGAGGCCAGCCTGGTCTACAGAGTGGACAGCCAGGGCTACACAGAGAAACCCTGTCTCAAACAACAACAACAACAACAAAAACCTAAACAACAACAAAAATAACAAATACCTGCTTCAGTAGCACCCTCTCCTGCCCTCTGTTCAGCTGTTACTAAGCATACAGGCTTATAACATGTGCCTAACTTTATATGAGCATGAGACCTTGAGACTGAAAGGACATGTTCTTCTGCATATGTGAGCCATTCATAATATGATGAGAAAGGGCGGTCAAACAGTGAGGGTGATGTGAGCTAGGAAGCTCCTAGGAGACAATGTTCCTAGAGATGAAAATCTCTATGAATCTGGAACAAGACTCAAACACATCAGCCACGGAGGGGCTCTGGAGGAGGGAAAGTGGGCAAGTCTATGGGGAGTTGATCTTGAAAGGGCAGTGGCAAGGCTCAGTGTTGTTGGTTGGCCTTAGCCGGAAGCTGGACACAGCAGATCACAGAGGGAATGGTGCCTGATACATCACTAGTCAACCTCCTAGACACAGCCTCTCTTCTGTCCACTCCCTGGCCACATATGTGTCTCCCCTGCCTCAACATCTGAGAAATTCTAAGTTCCCAGACCCCTTCATTGCTTCTCTAGCCTCCTCTTGACCATTTTCTTTATCTAATCTCTGTTGGTGGTTTTTACTTAATATGTTTTCTCTTCAAATTTCACAAGCTCCTGCTTCTTCAGTGATGCCTGGACACTCCCTCATCTTTCAGGGTAGCCAGGCTCCGTCTCAGCATCCCTGCTGATGCCTCAGCCCCAGACATGGAGCAATGGGGTGGAAGCAAATTCCAAAGACAACCATAGAACAAATATCATTTGTAGTTTTAATTTCTCTATATATTTTCCCAAAGAAGACATCATGTTGGAGTTCTTATATTCCTCTATTTCTTAACCAAAACTGAATTTATAAAATATATATGTATACATATATATGTATTTAGAATTGACAGTTCTAATAAATATAAAACAAACATCATATATGATCCTAAATACACACAAATAGACAGTAAATTAATAAATTAACAAATAGACAGTAAATATAATATATGTAATATGCATATATGTATATATGTATGTATGTTTGTATGTATGTATGTGTGTGTGTGTGTGTGTGTGTGTGTGTGTGTGTGTGTATGTGTACATTCTTTGATTCCAGTGAACTTGGTTGACTCATGGCACCCCTAATCTACAAACTTTATCTTCCAATGAGCTTTGCTCTGCCTGCATCACATTGTTCTCCCAGAATATGTGGCCCCAAATAACCTGCCTACCCCAGCCAGAAAGCTATGAACCAGCCATGATTTCTTTTCCTCTCTTACCCTAAAATCCAACCCACCCTAATTTCTTCTCATTTTAATGTAACCAAGACCTTATTTCAAGCTTGCGTTAATCTTCATTTGGATCAGAGCCAGAACCACAAGCTAGTCTCCCTTCTCTTACTTCTTCTTCTTTTTTTTCTTATTAATTAAGCCTGTTTCTTGACAATTTTATTTATTTATTTATTTATTTATTTATTTATTTGGGTATTTATTCCATTTACATTTCCAATGCTATCCCAAAAGTCCCCCACATGCTCCCCCACCCACTTCCCCACCCACCCACTCCCACTTCTTGGCCCTGACGTTCCCCTGTACTGAGGCATATAAAGTTTGCACAACTAATGGGCCTCTCTTTCCACTGATGGCCGACTAAGCCATTTTCTGATTCATATGCAGCTAGAGACACGAGCTCCAGGGGGGTTCTGGTTAGTTCATATTGTTGTCCCACCTATAGGGTTGCAGATCCCCCCAGCTCCTTGGGTACTTTCTCTAGCTCCTCCATTGGGGGCCCTGTGATCCATCCAATAGCTGACTGTGAGCATCCACTTCTGTGTTTGCTAGGCCCCAGTGTAGTCTCACAAGAGACAGCTCTATCTGGGTCCTTTCAGCAAAATCTTGCTAGTGTATGCAATGGTGTCAGCGTTTGGAAGCTGATTATGGGATGGATCCCCTTTGCAAAACACATCAAACTCAAGAAGAACGAAGACCAAAGTGTGGACACTTTGCCCCTTCTTAGAATTGGGAACAAAACACCCATGGAAGGAGTTACAAAGTTTGGAGCTGTCACGAAAGGATGGACCATCTAGAGACTGCCCTTACTTCTTTCTGCCAAGTCCAGTATCCGGTTCTGCCATCCTCTGCAAATATAAACATGGTCACATTTCTTCTTCCTCAGAAAGATCTTCCAACTGTAACCCACTACCCATCACAATGAGTGTAACACATTCTCACAGCGAACAAGCACAGACCTTCTTCTGTATTCATAGATCCAACTAAGCACAAATGGACATTATTGGGGGCGTGAAGAAATTTCATCTGCCCTGAACCTCTAGTCTCTATTTTCTTCTCATTATTCCCAAAGCAGTAAAGAAACTATCATTACACTTGTGTCTTATTCGGAATCATATGTTACCCAAAGGTGATCTTAAGTCACCAAAGGATGCACACATAAGGTTTACAAATACTCCATCTTTTCACAAAAGGGATGTAAATTACAATGGGTTTTGGTATCTTGGAACAAATCCTCTGTGGATAGCAAGATATCATATAGACTATTGCTTTCCAATAAACATCACATATGATCCTAAATGCACACAAATAGACAGACATTTTGTATTTACTGTCAAGTCTATATTCATGACTTTCCTAAGCCAATTTTTCAGACAACAATGAGCTGCTTTGGTGAAATTCCAATTTTTACATCTTTAGTGATGGAATCTGATCATCACTATCTTGCGGTTTGTTTCCTGTTTCATTTGATCACATGCATCTATAGGAGCCCGAGTTACAACATGAGTGAGCAGCAATTGTAACAGGCTGCCTGTTTTCCCGCGAGAGTGCTCTTCTAGCTTAGTCTGTTGTTCATTAAACTGAGATGGTAGCATGTAAGCAAATTAATGCTTAGTACATATCACTTCACTGCTGGTGATGCTATCATGTACTTATACTTAATTCCTGATGCTAGAATGTACTTATAGACAGGAACCTAGCATGGCAGCCCTCTGAGAGGCCCAACAAGCAGATGACTGAGACAGAAGCAGATACTTAGACCCAAACAATGGTCTGAAGTTGGAGACTCCTGTGGTTAAATTAGGGAAAGGCTGGAAGAAGCTGAGGAGGAGGGCCAGCCCAAGCAGTCGCAACAAACCTCTCAGACACCAACCAGGCAGCATACACTAGCTGGTCAGCACTCCACCCCACCCCCACCCACCCACCCACACACACACACACACACACACACACACACACATACACATATATAGCAGAGGACTGCCTGATTTGTATATGAGAGAAAATGCACCTAACCCTTGAGAGACTTGAGGCCCCACGGAACATGGAGGCCTGGTAGGGTGTGGGGGACTGTGGGGGTGTGAGGACATCCTCTTGGAGATGCAGGAGGAGGAATGGGATGAGGACTTGTCAGAGGGTGGTCCAGGGGAGGGATAACTACTGGATTGTGAAAAACTATTAAAAATGTTTTAAAAAAATAGCAGAACATGACCCACCCACAAAGGACAGCAGGATGGCCAGCAGCACGATGAGGGCGCAGATGCAGGGGATGAGCACCAGCAGGAGGAAGCGCAGCAAGTTAGCAGTCACCAGCTTCTGAGGACAGCCCTCGCCCACGCTCCTGTCTGCTCTCAAGACCTGATGGGAGAGAGAGAGAGAAATGAAACGCGGTTTGAATATCACACAAAAGCTCTGTGGCTGGTATGAAATTTTACATTACAGCTGTCCTTTCAGGGGAGCACTGTTGCTAAGAGGTTTGACATTGTGGACTTGAGGGCATGAGATAAAGTAGTAAAAAAAAAAATGTAACCTACAAAGCAAGTGAATAACTGTATATATAAACAAATCCTCCTCTTCCCCCTCCTCCTCCCCCTCTATTTCACTTTCTCCTCTTCCTCCTCCCACTTTTCCTCTTCTCCCTCCTCCTCTTCCCCCCATGTAAGGCAATCACTCTACCAACCTTCCTTCTTACTTTTTTGCTATAGACTCTGAATTTTTTCACTAGATAAACTTTTAATGATATTTCAGCTTGTTTTTCCTAAAACGCATTTATCAGATTAGCAGTATTCCAAACGCTATGAATTGTCATGTCAAGAACTCCCCCTGTGCCAGATGTAAACAACTCAGAGTGTTTGACACAGTGATCAAATCCTGGTGAGTAGCTGTAGACAGGACACTAACTAGACTTCATTCTTCTTTGTCTCAATCCCAATCCATGTCTGCAGGCACACGTGTGAGCACACACACACACACACAGAGAGAGAGAGAGAGAGAGAGAGAGAGAGAGAGAGAGAGAGAGAGAGAGAGCTTTTAGGCAGTAACAGTTCTATAAGGTTAAGTATTGCTGACCACATATCTACTAACAAGTACAACAGGGAAAGACTGTCACGGGTGCCGGTGACACAGAGCCACTCAGAGGGCGTGCCCTGATGCTCACCGTTCTCCCACAGTCTAACCATGAGTGAGTGCGAGAGACCACAGCGACGGCTCAAACGTTCCTGTCAGCAAATGCTTTACATTGTGCAAAGTTCAAGCTCCTGTCTGGGAATTTGTTTACTACAAATGGCTGGATGAAGGCAGGGGCTTTCTCAGCAGAAGCCTGAGACGCTATGAAAAGTGTTTCAAGTTATGACAGGCCCTAGTACCCAGGGCAAACACAGCTCCCGATTCTTGAACCCCAGTCTTCTTCTACTGACAGCTTTGGCACATGTCTGTTAACCTCTGTGATCTTTTGGAATACCATCCTTTAGTACTGAACTTTCTTTCTTGTTATAGTGTGCAGATTCTGTTCTGGGTGGTCAGCAGTCTAAACCCAAAATTAATTTGCTTCTCTTTTGCTACTTCCAAACTCATTTTTTCCTGCTTTCTGTATGTTCACAGAAACTCAACTATTCTAACAACCCGAATACCAACCAGTTCTCCTTATGAACCTGCCACACATGGCCAGTTCTCTTTCTCTGTAATAAATAAAGTAACTGTCAATAAAAGGATGGGTCTTCATAAAGCCTTTTGATTATCCAGGCTGCTCCAACAGAATGGTCCTGTTGTATTGTTACGACATCCTGGCTCGCCCATCGTCATTTCCAGGACATGCAAAGGAAATGAACTGGGAAATCTGATAGAGTCTTCTGAGGCACACAACAAGAAGTGCTCGCCACAGAATGCAATGGTGTCTTCAGTAACCTTAAGAATTCTCCATAAAAGGCACTGTTTGAAAGGACATGTGATGCTCGCTTGAGAAGGGCTTCATTTATTAGGCTTCCATGCCTACTAACACATTTCCACTGCGCCTGGTATAAGACACCAGCCAAGGTGAGTTCATTCAATCAGTCTACAGTTGGCTCTCAGACAGATAGGGTGGCGGCATAATAAAATAGGTCTGCGGCAGCACCTTGATCACAGCTCTGTCATTGGACAGGAGGACACCCATCAGGATGGTAGGCAACAGCCCTGTTTATCTGATGGGATTGAAGGCCAACAGAGACAGTAACAGGATCAATTAACTCAATTAAGTCTTGAATGTCTGCAATAAGTCTAACAATGACTTCAAGCCAGTGATCTCCCCAAAGCTCATACCTTGTAGAAGATACAGTGCCATGGAAACTCAGGGATAGGAATATGGTCTCCTGAGGAAGGACTACAAAGAGAGTATGCTTCAACCAGCATAATTCTAAGGAAAGTAACCCTAAAAATAAGTATGTTTGAGGGGAAAATAGAGCCAGAGAGGTAAAGGGTCATGAACTGCTTCTAACTCCTCCCCTGCAATGACAGAAACCATCTCTTTAGTAAGATGGCCATGGAACTATTTTAGGGATACGTGTTCCAGGTTATCTACAGTGGCTCCTTGCTGTCTAGAATGCTGTAGCCAAGCACAGAAAAACACATTCAATACTCACAAGAAAAGGGTCAGAAACAAGGAGTTCTAAAATCCCATAGAAATGCATAGCCATAAGTGCATAGCCTTCAGAAACTATACTCCTGATTAGTCTATATACTCTTACCAACGGCTAGGGAACCAATTCCTTTACCTTCTTTTCTTTTTAGGTAAAAGAATGGAAAACGCTGTCTTCTCAGTCACATGGTTTTCTGCACACACTTTTGACTCCTGAACACTGTGCCTAGAAATGCTTGGACAGTTACAGGTCTGTGAGGCTCTTCTCAACACCATGCAATGTAGACCTGTATTAGTCAGGGTTCTCTAGAGGGATAGAACTGATAGAGCATAAACATGGGATGTAGCCACTCCAAAGCTGGCTGTTTACAAATGGAAGGACCAAGAATCCAGTGCTGATTTGGCCCACGAGGCTGGATATCTCATCTGGTCTTCAGTATATGCCAAAATCCCAAAGAGGCAGGCACTAATGCCAGTAAGAAAATAAACTTGCCAGTAGGCAAAGAGCAAAAATCTTCCTTCCTCCATGCTTTTGATATAGGCTACTAGCAGAAGGTGTGGCCCATATTGATTGTGGCTCTTTCTACCTCAAAAGATCCAGATGAGAGGTGAGTCTTCCCACTACAAATGACTTAAGGAAAAATCTCTCATAGGTATACCCAGCCCCTTAGATTTTAGCTAATTCCAGATGTGGTCAACTTGACAACCAAGAATAGCCATCGCAGCAATTGTTAGGCAACTGTTAAGATGACTCTAAGCTTTCAGGAGGCTCTGAGCAGCATCCTCTCAGGTGACATTCTTCTTCCAGAATGGAACCTCCTCATCTACCAGAGGTGAACTTCCTTGAGGCTATGTGATGAGCTCGGGCAGGCATCTAGTCAGAACTATACATATATATTATAAAGCAATCCATTCCTATATTTTTCTTATCTCATGGTGGGAAACTTGCTTCTCATATCTTAAGAATAACATCCATGTAAAAAGCTGTCATGTTTGCTTTTGTACCATATAATGATAGACTCTCCTTACCAGGAGTATTTTCTGAGGTCAGATTATTTCCACTGTGGCCCGACTCCTCCCTGTCTTCTATATTTCTAATTCTGCCCAGTTTGATCAACTTTGTCATAGCTATTCTCTGAATTTGGGGACCTCCTATCCAGTGAGCCCTCGAATCTTCTTCCAGTTTCTCCACTCTCCATTTTCCACGTGCCCATATACCTGCCTTAGAGTATTTGAACCTCTATTGTAAAACCCTCTCTGGTCCCCTGAACTTCCTTGTTCCTCTGGGTCTCCCCTCACTGCCATGGTTAGATTTTCTATCTGTGGGGCATTTTATTGTTGTTGGTCTTTGTTGTGGTGGTCATTGTTGTCTGTCATTGTTGCTGATTGACAGAGAAAGACCCAGCCCAGTGAAGAAAGTCTGGGCAAGTGGTCCAAGGTAGCATAAGAAAGCAAGCTGATGCATATTAAAAAGAAAAAATCCTCTCAAGTTTCTATTGGCCACAGTCTTTATCACAGTAATAGAAAGCAAACTACCACCTGTTTTTGAAAGCCAACACGAGGAGAGCATAACAATCTCTGTCTCTGTCTCTGTCTCTGTCTCTCTGTCTCTGTCTCTGTCTCTGTCTCTCTGTCTCTGTCTCTGTCTCTGTCTCTGTCTGTCTCTCTCAACTGTCTTCTGTGACTCATCGGACAGAACTACTTGACTGGTGAGTTTAAAACTTCCTTCTCAAACTCTTCTGCTCTGATGTTCCAAAGAGAACCCACTACAACTTCCATTTTACAGAAAAGGTAAGACTATTGCATGGAGCTTACCCTGCTGCCCTAAATCTAAACCTATAGACCTGCTTGTTTTGCACCCTGGTTCTCTTATCACAGAGAAGTTATCCTTCCATCTTGGACTGACCCTTCCGCCTCTGCTCCAAGACCTGCCACCTTCATTGAGAAATCTTACATTCACCATTTTAATCCTTTCTCTTCCCTCCCCATCTCTCTCTCCTCCCTCCATTCCCTCCTTTTCTCCTTCCTCCATCACTGCATCCTCCATTGTCAGTTTTTTACCAAACCTAAAAGCTTAGTTAAGCATTGCTAGGGAAATGGCAAGCACAATGACCTGAGTTCAGATTCCCCAAACCCCTGGGAACTGCTGGGTGGGTTTGATGGCTTGCTTATAATTCCAGACTTGGAAGACAGAGACAGGGGTTGCCTACAGTAAGTAGGTCAGTAAGATTAGCTGTATTGGCAAGCTCTGGGTTTCACTTGAGAGACCTTGCCTCAATGAAGAAGGTTGAAAGCATGGGACAGTGATTCCTGATATCAACCTGCACACACACACACACACACACACACACACACACACACACGTGACAAATGAGGGGATGGGGAGCACACTTCAGTCTCTGCTCACTTTATTAATCCTCAAGCCTATATCCCACTCCAGCCACTCAAATAATTTAATAAATTAAATAAATAAGTTAAATCACTCAAACAAAATTATTCTACAGTTATGCAAATGACTTCTTTCAAAATAATGCATCCCTGGAGATTCCCCCATGGACTCTGTTCCTGAATCATTCAAAGCCTCTGCAGTGGGAACTATATTGACAGATATTCAACCAGAGAATTATAATGTTAAGTAAGATATGGATCTTTGTATAGAAAGCATCCTAAAGTTAACAAACTGAGTTTCCTAGGTCTGGAAGTGAAAGCCCACACTCAGACCTCTTTATTACAAACTTAGGAATCAAATAAAAAACGGTGTTGTAGAAAGTAAAGTGTAGTGAATCTACTATAGACAAAATCACAAGCACCGTCATGCTGAGATACAACAAGTGGCCCTGTGACTCTACCAACCCCCAGATCAGAGGTCCCAAGGCATTTCTACTTCCTGGCATCTTAAATTTCTTCTTCTTCTTCTTCTTCTTCTTCTTCTTCTTCTTCTTCTTCTTCTTCTTCTTCTTCTTCTTCTTCTTCTTCTTCTTCTTCTTCTTCCTCTTCCTCTTCCTCTTCTTCTTCTTCTTCTCCTCCTCTTCCTCCTCCTTCTTCTCTTCTCATAGAGGTCATAGGTCAAAAAGAAATGCCTAACAGTGCTCATGATTTTATAAGCTTTCACATCCTAAAAACTTAGCTGTCATCCAAAGGAATACTACTTTTGTATCAAAATAAGCATCCTCACCCCCTTCTCAAATAACAATTGCACACTCAATGGGATCTATTCAGTAGAGAAGTAACTAAGACAGTAGGACATGTTAAAGTAGAAAGGGGAGCCCTGGAGAGATGAAGCCACAGTGAAGAGCAGAGGATGTACTGTTCTCCCAGGGCACCTTTGTGATTCCGTCTCCCACACCGGGTGGCTCACAACCACCTGTACCTTCAGTTCTGGGAAATTCAATACTTATGGCTTCCTCAAGCGCCTGCATTTATGTGTAAATGCTCCATATCCCCATACATGGATGCAATTAAAATAATAAATATTTTAAAAAGAGACAGGGGATTCAAGTTCATATTTAGCAAATCAACAACCTAATTTAAAGAAACAAACATTCTCAGATCATTCCAAGGTGTCACAAAGCAAATGTCACCCTTAGCCTCTAATCAGTTGTTAGAAAATAGTATTCACCTTCAGGTACCATCTACAAAGAAACAAGTTATGCTCTGTCTTAGGCTACAGCATCATATGTGCAGATATTCCAATTATGCTGTCTCATATATGATTTGTTTATATTAGCACCAGACATTAAGTAGCCTTGTAAACCATTTCAGTCACCAGGCTCTGTGTGATACGCATGTTACTTCTGCCAGCAAAATGTGTCTCTATACCTCAGGTGACTCTATACCAAAATCACTGGATCCATAAGCCCATTATGGAATTACACAGACAGAACATCAGTCCAAGAGTCTGAGAGTTTGGAGTGTCCAACTGTTCCTTGCTAGAAGGTTACCCTGATTCTGATAGCCATCTGGTGGATTAGCTAAAATTATGTATTGCTTCAAAGGTTATTATAACACCTAACTAACTTTTTAAGAAAGTGTTCTTAAAACACAATGAAAAAGTGACCTTGTCTTTAAAATTATGGCAGAATAAAATGACTTCACTGCAGAAGACTGGATTACAATATTTAATCACAGTTTCAAAGTCATCTAAAATCAAGGCCACTTTCGGTTGAGAGAAACTTAGTCTTGTGGTTCCTGAGGTAGGGAAATAAAGAGATACAATTGCATTTGTGCTCTGCTGGTTTACCGAAGCAGGTAACAGGCTCCAAGGACAGTAAATCACTCCTACTCCTGAGGCCTCCATGGGACACAGATGCTCATGGATACACTGTGGTGATAGCATCCATAGGCTCAATGGTGCAAATCCTGGGCTCCCACTGGACTCTCAGGCTGGAACATTCTCCAGCCCAAACACCAGCCCCAACTGTGCTTTGACTTTTTTTTTTTCAGTACTAGATAGGGATGGAGTGAGTCTCTTCAGTCCATCTCCACTCAGTGTGTAGCAAGCTTCAACAGTTGCTATCCCAAACTTAAAATGAATAGTTGCCAGTGTTAGCTGCATACACCATATTGTTCTCAATCAGCCATGAAAGTGTCCCTCACATGAATTAAAAGTAGATTTGCTGAATAAGAGATCAATAATGTAGGTACTGCTCAAACCAACCATCTGTCAACTTTCCATATTCTCTTCTGCTGGACCAGTAAGCAAAATGTTCCCAAATCATCCATCAGTGAATTTCTCTAGACCCAAGTGTCTTTTGTTGTGATGTTTGTTTTGAATGTCCCGAGAGGCACAGGGAATGAGCATCTGGTTTTCAGTAAGTCTTTTCATCCCATTTTCTGGCATTTAATTGAAACATATGAGGTTCAAACAACTCAGTGCCCTCTCTCAAAATGAAATTACTGAGTTCACACCAGAACACATGGTTCTTCAAGCCAACCCTGCCCACAACTTCTCCTTTGAAAATTACAACAGCACCAGACAGTCCTCTCCCAAGACACATATTCACACATCCAAGAATGGATGTTCAAGCTCAACGCTATGTAACGCAATGTTTACTCTGTCCAGGAGACGAGATAATAATTATCCAATAATGCAGACAGTCTGTCACATCTGTGTTCCTGTATTCAAGGTGGCATTGCTCAGCTCAAGTCTGAGCTATGAGAAAACAGATTGGAATGTTTCAGAGGCGACTTAAGTAATTGACTCGACCACTGGAAGTTTAGGTGGCCTTATAAAGCCATCCATTTACCCTAACCATATGCTTATATCTGCAAATTAGAAACCAAAAATTAAATGCCTTGATACTACCACAAATGTGCAAAAAGTTCAACGAAATTAGTGAAGAAAACAAAAGAGGTTTTTTTTCTTCTTCTTTGTACAAGTTCATGAAGTTTGGAAACCTGATTTCTCCATGGCTCAAGCAACTGGAAAGGAATCTGCAATGCTCGTTTCCCTGGAGAAACATCATCATCTGAACTCTTCAGAGACAAGATCATCCTCGTGCTCTGTTGTCTTCAGAGCAAGATGGGAGGGTTATATTCCCACAATAGTTACAAACATACAAAAGACCCTTCCCCCTTATCCTGAGAAGGAGGAGGAGGAAAAAGGTGAGGAGGAGGAAGAGAAGGAGGAGGAGGAAAAGGAAGAGAAGGAGGAGGAAGAGGAGGAAGAGGAGGAGGAGGAAAAAGGCGAGGAGGAGGAAGAGGAGAAGGAAGAGGAGGAAGAAGAGGAGAAAGAGGAGGAAGAGGAGGAAGAGGAGGAGGGATAAAACCACACCCTCCCTAGTACTTCCTCAAGTTGTCTTTGCTCTCAATCTCAAATATTTCAATACTGTCATTTCATAGGAAACACAACCTAAAGGTAATGAAATTTTTCCTTGAAGACAGATACAATATCAGAACTTTTTTTTTTCTTCACATTTTGGAGAGTTTTAAAGATCTGTTTCTTTATTTCTATTTTTCTTTCTTTCTTTCTTCCTTTCTTTCTTTCTTTCTTTCTTTCTTTTTGTATGTGAATTGTTAAAACAATGGAGGTGAAGAAATAAAAGAAAGGTCAGACTACCCATTCCTTGGGAAATTAAATATTTGCCTTTTACTGATTAAAAAAATGCTTTAAATCTTGCATCCTGATTATGCTAAAGAAGCTTATATTATAAAAGGAAGCAATCTCTTTTTCAGATAACCAAATGGCCACTGAAGAATTTGTTCAAGCTGGAGAGATTTAATTGACTCACACGTTCTCTATCACTAGATTCCCTGTGACTTACAGATGGGAAGAGATTGGCAATAGGGATAGACATCTAAAATATTGAATTTGTACAGCTGAAAACAATCAAGGAGAGCATACTCGACCGAATGGATTTTATGCTCCACGACAACCCATCTCGGGCATTTGATGCAGAGCAAAGCATAAACAGATGTGGAGTGGTTAACCTCCGACCCCACCTGCTGAAAAGGACCCTGCTGTGCAAAAGCACTAGGAGGGATGGCATGTGTTAGATAAAGAGGCTGTTTCTTTCTGAATGCCTAGAGCAGAGGATGAATTCCAAACTTAATATGCATTGTGTCTTTTGCCATCTATCACGAATATTCTAGTAAGGCAAAAATTTGTGTTGAGAGCCTCATAAGAAAACATACCTATGTTACATGTTGGTATTTATTTGATTTGTTCCAGGAATGATTGTTCCTATGCTTTTTTGTACATGTGTGATCAAGACACACAAGGATGAGGAAGACATAATCCCTGACTCTCAGGCACTTACTTCATAGCCTCCCTCTAAAGAGATAATGTCACCACTCCAGGGAGACATCCATACCCAGGGACAAAGTGACACAGGCAAGTGTAAAACGACTGGGATCGATCAGTCAATCCATTTTGCATTTTGCACCAAGATAATCAGAACTCTTGTCCACGCACTTCAATGAATCTCAAGGCATGCATATGGTGACTGAAGGAAGCATTTGTGAGGGAAGTAACATCACTGCCTTTTGAGCAGGTCAGTTTTTCCTGTGGACTCTTGTGCATTTCAAGGTATTTGGCATGCCTGGGCATGACCTATAAATGCTGATGGGAACATAAACATTCACACACACACACACACACACACAGAGAGAGAGAGAGAGAGAGAGAGAGAGAGAGAGAGAGAGAGAGAGAGAGAGACAAACATAGCCTATATTATCTGTATGCAAACTTAAGGGTACCAGCTCCCTTAGCTAAAAACCACTTGGTCCATTCCATAGCACAGTCCTGCTTCTCCTCCCATTAACGAACATTAAGGTCTTCAGATAAGGACAGGATTATGTGTTTTCCCCACACAGAAATGGGTCGTTTACCTTCTGTCCTGGTTTCATTTCTACTGCTATGTTAAAACACTGTAGCCAATAAAGCAACTTGGGGGAGGAAGGAAGGGTTTATTTGGCTTACTGGTCTCAAATACAATCCATTTCAAAGGGAAAATCACTGTAGGAGTTCAAGCTGGAACCTGGGGTCAGTTACTAAAGTGAAGGCCATTGAAGAAGGGTGCATGGTGATTCTTTCGGTGGTTTACTTTGCATATCTATATCTGTATCTATATCTATCTATATGTGTGTGTACATATATATTCATTTGTATATGTGTATATGTATATATGTATATATCAGAATATACTCAGGGGTGGCACGACCTCCAGTGGGCTGGGCTCTCCCATACCAATGATTAATCAAGAAAATGTCCCCACAGACTTGCCAACAGGCCAATCCAGTGGAGCCATTTTATCAACTGAGGTTCCCTCTTCCCAGATGACCCTAGCTTGTATCAAGTGGACAAAACCAGAAAACAAACAAACAAAAACTAACAAGCACACCTGCCTTTCAAAACAGCATGTAGAAACAGGATTCTAATGTCAAAATCAATTAATTAATAAAGACTATTATAATTTAAGTCCCTTAAAACACTACCAACCACATTAGCCGAGGAATCTTGCGGAAGAGTAACAAGAGGTCCTATGGGAAAAGCATCTAAAGTACTGCCTGGACAGGGAGGTCGTGAGGCTCTCAACCCTGGTAGAACCCAAGTACCCAGCATGCTCTGCTCTGTGTAAGATGTCACCCTTTGACTTCTGTAGGCTCTACTGGTTCCAGAGAAAACTGTCCCATTGGTTCATTTGATGCTGAGCAGGGAACAAGCCTTTCTCAAGGGTTGGGGGTGAGCAGGGCAAACTGTGCTATACCAGAAAAGCCAAGTCTCTAGGCCCCTGTGGCTCTCATGGACACAAGTGTGAGTTTTGAGATTTGTTTATTGGCAGTGTTAATATGAGTATTAGAAAGAATCTGATCCAAATCCTGTTCTGTTGTTTTAAACTACATTCAGGGCCATGGAATGAAGTCAACAACAGAGCAACCAGCACCTCAGAACCATAGGACTTGTCCATAATTTCCAGACACCTTCCATCTTGTGGGCCTAAGGCCACTGAATTCAGTATTCAAGCAATTTCCAAACCAGACTTGCCATTTTTAGAGACCTAATTTTAAGATTCAGATATAGAAAGACATAGTATTATTTTCAAAAAAAAAAAAAATTGAAGCCATCATGTGCCCTCTGTCTTCAGAGGATAAAACAAAAAGACAACTCAGTAGACCTTTTTTTAAATGTAAAGACCCAAGAGGCGACTGACTATGCCTGGGGTGACCACTCAGTTTTTGCAAGGTGATTTGAAAACTATGCTTAGCTGATGCTCAGAAAGCTGGCTGGACTAGAAGAGGAGATACATTCCCTTAAAAAGTTGCATGCTGACCAACTGAGCAGAAAAACAAGAAAGAAAAAAACATAACCCTGAAGGTCAGAATAAGCAGAGATGAAAGAGAAAAAAAGAGTTACCCTCAACTCTGGTACTTGTAGAGAACATACTAGAAAGACAAAAAAAAAAAAAAAAAAACCTTTATATAGTTACTAGATGATAAGGTATAGCTGGATCTTAAATTAGAAAGGACATGATGCCGGAGGACAAATGTATTTACTGCCCCTACGTGATCAAGAGTCTGAGAAATTGCTGAGAAGAACATTATTATTTATTTATTTACTATTATTATTATTGTTATTATTATTTCTTGTGTCCAACACAGGAAAAATCAGAACATGCCTAAAAGAGTGCTGCATGACTAGTGAAACTATGGATATATTGGACAGTGAGATGATCAACATTAAGCCCCTGAGCAATACTTTTGAGGTGACATGGTTTTCATAGGTAAGTCCATTCATACTGCATATGTGTCTCCTTAGTAAGACAGCATATACATGATTAGGGACAAAGGAAGACACAGCAAAAATGAAGCCTACTGAAAGTGAGCTAGCTGGGCAGTTCATAATAGAGTGGGCCCAAGTATTGATTAGATGTAGATTCCCCAGGCTCATACCTTCTTAGTAAGAATTAGCTGATCAGGAGACTGATACGATTTATTTGAAAATGAAAGCCTTTGGTAGACTTATAACCCAGACTTCATATTTCTCACTATGGAAAATCTCACAGAAGGAAGTTTGGAAGAGAAAGAAAAGGAAGACATGACCAAGAATTACTGACACCACATCAGAACCAGTTGACTTGGACCCTGGGTTTGAATGAGAGCAAGGGAACCTGAGAAAAGGTCTGGGTTAGTGGCTGGAACTGAGAGCCTTGACCAAAGCCAGAGCTTGCACACTGCTGCATCCGCCTGAAAGACAGATTGGAAAGCTCCACAGACTGGTCCCCTGGAAGTGGCAACTAAGTGGACATTTTTGAAAGATATGAGAGAGAGAAAGAAAGGGTATAGATTTGGGTAGAAGGGGAGGTGGAAGGGATCTCAGAAGAATCAGAGAAGGGGAAACTTGCCCATAATCAGAATATAGTCTATGAAAAAGGCCTATTTTAATTTAAAAAAATAGAAAAAAAATAAAGATTTTAAAATATTCTTTAGGGGCTGGAGAGATGGCTCAGCGGTTAAGAGCACTGACTGCTCTTTCAGAGGTCCTGAATTTATTTCCCAGCAATTCCATGATGGCTCACAACCATCTGTAATGGGATCCAATGAACCCTTGTGGTGTGTCTGAAGATAGCAACAGTGTGCTCATATACATAAAATGAATAAATAAACCCTTTTAAAAATTATTCTTTTAAAAAAGATATGAATAATGAAACTTCCCAAGTATGTCTTTCAAGTAAGCATGGGCAGCAAACTTATATTATGCTGTTATAGAATGCCCAGGATTTGAAATGCATATGAAAACAGATCATGATATTTACAATGTAGTTCACAAATATGCTATTTCATAAAGTGGAGATTACAGGTTCTCTTCCATGATCCATAACTTCACTAGACCTGGGTAGTTAGCTAGGTCTATAGTACAAAGAATGATTTCCCTCTTGTTGAGCAAGTCTTAAGTCCAATTAGAGAGCTGTTGGACTGTTGGTTACTGCTGAGGTATGTGTGCCACTACTGCACCCTTAGGGTGATTGTAGTATGTTGGTCATTGTTGTGGTTCATTGCTCAGTAGAGTGCTGGTTGCTTGCCTCCTTACATTCTTAGTATTTGTCCTCACACCTACACATGAATGTGATCCTCAGTCTGTATCAAAGAAAATTCTCTTTGCAACAGAGAATAATACTGAAAACCCTAATAATTAAAGTGAAGAGCTATGGAGTCAAGTCCCAAGGGCTACAGCTCTAACACAAGTCCCTGAGTTAAGGTTTTGAGGTCATTCTGGAAGAGGGAGCTGTGGAAGAGGGGGTGGAAATATTGTTACAGCCAGAGGATCCGTGAGTTTGCTGTGAGATTGTGTCTCCTAGTAATGTCAGAAGCTTCACAATAAAGTCTCATCAGCATGACAGCCTACACATGAGCTGAACAAGCACAAGAACAATAGACTCACATGATTAGGAGGTCTCAACCTCACACAAAGAACCACGGGCAACTAAGGAACACTGAGAGAAGAAAACACAGTCTTTTCCAGGAAAGAGAACAGCTAGTTGGTTAACCAATGCCAAATGGCCTACCCTGAAAACATACATACAAGCCAACATTAGACAAACTGAGCAGGTTGTATCACACATTTAGAAATTAGTGTGTGTGTGTGTGTGTGTGTAAACAATTAATGAAAAAAGAGGCCAAATTAGTAAAAAAAAAGGAAAGAAGGGTATATGGGAGGGCTTGGAGGGAGAAGAGAAATAATGTAATTATACTGTGATCTCAAAAAGTAAAATAAATAATCTAAAAGATAGATACCAGACTGATGAAACCTGCAAGGTGCCTATCAGAAGCAAAACAGTCATTCTGCATATACATAAGAATTCTCTTCACACACACACACTCACACACTCACACACACACACACTCACACACTCACACACACACACTCACACACACACTCACACACACACACACTCACACACTCACACACTCACACACACACACTCACACACACACACTCACACACACACTCACACACACACACTCACACACACACTCACACACTCACACACACACACACACACTCACACACACACACTCACACACACACACTCACACACTCACACACACACACACTCACACACTCACACACACACACACACTCACACACTCACACACACACACACACTCACTCACACACACACACATTCACACACACACACACACACTCTCACACACACACACACACACTCAAAATGAGCTCATAATAAGAACTACAAAACACACAAGAAAATGTCACACTGTGGGAGTAAGTTCCAAAGCCCCTGTCCCCAGGGCAGGCAGTGTGGCTGAAGAGAGAAACATCCATCAATGACACAAACATCCATCTAATGCTGTGGAGATGAAGTACAGAGTCAAGTGTAAGGGACATGCCTGAAATCCTAGCACTCTGAATGCTGAGGCAGTAGGATTGCCATGAATTTGAAACCAGCCTAGCCTAGGACTCTGTCTCAAAAAAAAAAAAAAAAAAAATACGGAGTAAAAGATTTATAATGTGAAAAATAATTTGAAAAACTGGCTTTGACTCTTTAATAAATGTCCAGTTCAACAAGAAGAGAAAAAACATCTAATATTTAAAATAATTTGGAGCCAAGTCTCAATGAAGACTTCCTTCCTGGTACTTCTAAATGAATCTCAGAACTATTTCAGCCTTGTATGGGTGGTTTTGGTGCTAAGGTCCTGGTCCTCAGTTGGTTCATGATCTATAGTAAAGAAGTCATGGGCTGACTGCTGGGTGGAAAAAAATAGGTGGGACTTCCAGGTCCCCATAAGAAGAGACAGACACAGGAGAGAGAGGGAGGGAGAGTTAAAAGCCAAGCAGCCATGTGAGATCTTGGGCAGAGTGGCCACAGGCCACTTCTACATGCAGACAGTTGGGGATGTTGAACTAGGACTAAGTGTAACTGAGCAACTAAAGTCAAGGGCAGGTGGAGAGGTGTGAAGCTAAGAGTACTGATAAGGACACGCTTCTCCAGGTAGGAGATAAGTAGCGTCCAGCAATTGTGGCCAAAAAGCACATTGAAATTGAACAACTGGGTGCGTCTGTTTTAAATCTGTAGATCCAATCTTCTCAGGGCAGGGGCTGGTAGTGTGGTTCGTCCTGGAGCTTAGTCAGAGCAGCAAAAGCTACACACAACACCCAGCCTTAAACAAATGATTGAACATACCAACTTCTTTCCACTGGTAGTTTTATGTTTTAATATGTTAATTCATGCTTATGATATTAAATGGTAATAAATGCTTGACATTTGTGGTCAGAATATCCACAGTATGAAGAATTACATAACAATTCTTAAAATTAAAAAATGTTGGTGATGGAAGGGATTCGAGCTTACATATCCCAGAGCTCCATCAATCATAGTTTTCAATTTTGTTTCAACATTTTCTTCAGAGTTGGTAATTTTAACAATGAAACAATTTTCAGATGATAATATATTTCACAAAGAATATGTATCATGTTTTCAACTGTCTCAATTTTATTACTACTTAGTTCTAAAGTTGTTTGTAATTTAAGGCAAAACAAAACATAGAAATGATAAATGTTTAGAAATATGTTTAATATGATGAATGTACCAAATTTGCTTATACAAAGGCCAGCCCTCAGATCAAAACCAAGGCAGGCTAAGCTAATTTAATTATGTTCTTTTAATGTTTAATACTTGCCTTGAACTTTTAAACTCTGGAAGAAATATACAATTAAAAGTTATGATTGTGAATTAACTATTATAAATAATCCTATTTTCAACTAAAGTATTTTTAAAATATCATTTTATAATACCAAATCAACTTGCCTATTAGCATTATACTAAGTTTCTTACTATGGAAAAAAATGATTTCCATAGCTGCAAAGTTTGTCATGTGCATACACACAAGATAACAACAACAGGAAAAAAAAGCTCATGAAAGCAAAAATGTCTTTTTCTCCTTTTAAAATAAATTGAAATCCTATACATTTGGGGGAAAGTGGTTTTAAAAAAAAAGATGAAGAATTTCTTACTGAACTTGATACTCACCTGCTTCCTGGACGTCCCATTCTTTTGTAATTTACTAACGGACAGTTCCTACAGCCATGAATCACCCCCAAGATGACCAAAATATGGCCATCAAAGCCAAGAAATTAAACCCATGCATGTCTGCCATCATATCTTCCAACCTCATTCGGGATTCTCTGGTAGCTCCAATGGTACATCACAGACCAAGGAGGGCAACTTTATAATTATGACAACACTTAGTTTTCATGGGTTTTTTTTTTTTGTCTTATTCATTCTTCAGCCTCCTTTCCATGAATTTAATACTTTGTAAATTACTAATCAGTAATTCTCTAGAATATTCCCCAGTTATAGCTTAATGCTAAATTTTGACATCCTTAGAAGAAATATCATTAAAGTAATATTATATTTCCATTGCTTTTTTTTCAGTTTGCCCACTTTCTGATGATGATCATCATATCAACTATATGATAAGAGTCTCGAAATTTTAACATTATTACCCCTCCTGGTGTCATTAAAAGACATTCATAGCAGGGTGCTTTGACCTTGGTTAATATCCCTTCCCTTCAAATTGTCTGTTTTTTTTTTATTATTATCTTAAATAAAAGCAGATGTGTGATTTCCTGTTTCACTCAACACGGGGCTGCAAATGTTGTTTAATGGGCAGGGTGCTTGCCTCGCATGCATAAAGTTTAGGCTCAGTACCCAGCATTGAGTAAGCCCAACATGATGACGCACACACGGAATCCCAGAATTTGACAGATGGAGGTAGGAGGATTAGAAGTTGGTTACATGGTAGCTTATGGGATACATGAGACACTGTCCCAAAACAAACAACCCCTACACACACACACACACACACACACACACACACACACACACACACACATACACACACACACACACACACACACACACTCCCTCAGGAAATCCATTTTATGCAATAGCTTGTGATACTTGTGATATGTTAATATCATTATTCCTTTCCATGTTCAACCTGCCATCGCTTTGGCCACAGGGAGCCCATTAAAGCTTACTTCCCTGTCCCCCAAGCATGCCCACACCATTCTGGAAGAACCCTGTGCTCTTCATGCAAAGGTTTTAGAATCTTATATTTGCCTCAATCTGTCCTTTCTTCATGGAACTTGAACAAATTACATGTTTTAGAAACATCCCATTGAACCGACAGGGCACTCCCTTTTGTCTTGGAATGTCCTGGTTTCCATTTTCTCTCAGTACATAGAACTAGAGTTGGAAGATTCATATAGTGCATGCCATGCCCTCCACACATATACATTCTATACAAATGTATGCATACTACACATGCATCCATGTTACATGTGTGCTTCATATACACAAATATTATATATGTATATATGGCTTGTATATGAAATGCTTGTCTCACCTCCAGACTCCTGTATTGAAGACTTGGTCCAAAGTTCAAGGTGCTATTTTGCCGGGGATTGAAACCTTAGGATATGGGTCCTAGTTGGAGTCAACCCATTGAAGATTATATATCTTTCCTCCTTTCTTTCCTGGGCACATTAGGTGTGGCTACCCAGAGCAGCTGATACAATGAAAATCTAAGTTTACTTATGTATGTCTCTTCACATTACCTTCATATATCTATTTCTTTTTTTAATGTATTAATTTTTTGTTATATACTTACTTTATTTACATTTCAAATGTTATCCTCTTTCCTGGTTTCCCCTCCGAATGCCCCTATCCTCTCCCCCTCCCCTGCTGACCAACCCACCCACACCTGCTTCCTTGCCCTGGTGTTCCCCTACACTGGAGCATAGAGCCTTCACTGGACCAAAGGCGTCTCCTCCCATTGATGACCAACAAGGCCATCCTCTGCTACATATGCAGCTGGAGCCATGAGTCCCACCATGTGTACTCTTTTTTGATTCTTCTTAGAAGGGGAAACAAAATACCCATGGAAGGAGTTTCAGAGACAAAGTGTGGAGCAGAGACTGAAGGCATGATCATCCAGAGACTGGCTCACCTGGGGATGCATCCCATATACAATCACCAAACCCAGACACTTTTGTGGATGCCAACAAGTGCTTGCTGACAGAAGACTGTTATAGCTGTCTCCGGAGAGGTTCCACCCGTGCCTGACAAATACAGAGGTGGATCTTCGCAGCCAACCATTGGACTGAGCACAGGGTCCTCAATGAAGGAGCTAGAGAAAGGACCCAAGGAGCTAAGGGGTTAGCAGCCCCATAGGAGGAACAACAATATGAGCTAATCAGTATCCCCAGAGCTCCCACGGACTATATCATATCTCTGTTTCTAGCTCTGCATCACCAGGCTCTAGGCCTACCTAGTATTGTGCCTCTATATTTTTAACTCTTTTCTCCAAGAGAATGAGATCTGGATTGTTCTCCAGTTTGATCATTTGGCTAATCAACCACCCTGTACCTAATCTGTCTTGCTCCTCCCTATCGTCCAGATGGATGCTAATCCTCTCCATGTCCCTGCTT
The DNA here is from genome assembly GCF_000001635.26 of Mus musculus. Classification (NCBI taxonomy): domain Eukaryota; kingdom Metazoa; phylum Chordata; class Mammalia; order Rodentia; family Muridae; genus Mus; species Mus musculus. The sequence goes on from NC_000071.6 coordinate 72,490,200, forward strand.
GCTGCTGGTTGTCCACACATGCACCTGTTTCTCTATTCCTACTTGGACATGGATCACCTGAGACTAACCAACACCTGCCTATCCACAAAATCCTTACTCCTTGGTGTTACCATGCTACCATGGTAGCCCTGCTCCATGGGGGTATGGTCTCCAATGTCTATGCTCTTCCATCTTGAATCTCATCTTGCTCTCTTCACCAAACAAACCCAAAACTAAGTTGTTCAGCAATGGGTGAAGAATAGGAAAACGCTGTGAACGTATTGGGATCCTTAAAATGTGATCCTTTTTATTCCTCTTTTAAAATACATGAGAAAAGAAATAGAACTATAAGAACCACATCTGCCATGTGTTGGGGGTTGGTCTGGTGCTGCTGTGTGTTCAAATGCTAAGTACTGGCCCCCAAGATCTGGTTGCCCCGGATAAGCAGATCCACACATACAGCAAGTGATGCCATATACATCTTGCTCCCCAGTTTAAAGCTATCGGCTAAATAAAAATGGCTACAGCCAACTACTGGGAATACTGAAAATAGAAAGAGGCTGAGCTTCAGTTGCTGGACTTGGAGTCACAGGCAGGGACCACAGGACAGAAGGAGAGAGAGGAAGAAATAAAGAGGAAAGAGGAAGAAGACAGAGAGAACAGATCTACGTTAGACCAGAAGCACGTGAGTGAAACCCACCTCCCCCATCCCCACAGACTGATGGAGCAGAAATAACCTGGGAAGACTCCAACAGCGAGTATTTGGGGAGCACAGCTGGGAAAGTAGACAGTCTAGCATTGGAAAAATAGATTAGAAGTAATTCCCAGTAATTGTGCAAAGGCCGAATAAATAAATCACAGTCTGAGTCTCCTTTATTTGGAAGCAAATGGGAATAGAAATAATTAATTTACAGCCATGTTTCTGAAGTGCTTTGAGTTAGTAGGAGTGTGCGTTTGTGTTGAATGTCTAATGTTTTATGCTACTGGTACCAGGACCAGAGCAGATGTTCAGCATCCTTTACTTCTTAGTGTAGTGGATGTGCGTCTCAGGAAATGGTCAAAGAGGAGGACAATGGCTTCAAGTCACGTTTTAAAACTCTCTTTGTATTTTCCTATTCTTGTTTCCTGTGTTCCAGTCCACATGTGCCATATCCCAAAGCCTTACTGTGAGTCATGCATGCCTGTACAGTGCTGTCCCAATTCAGGAACTAAGCAAATAAACTTGTATTATCAGAATGTAAAAGTAAGAAGTTTCTACTTCCCTCCTGCCTCTCTGTGCCCCTTGCTCCATCGTGATCTTGATGAGAGACTCTCCCCTGCAGGCACTAGGCTGAGAGTCAGGATGGGATCAGAGAAGGCAGAAGAGCCAATGAGAGAAGACTGACACCTCTGGCAGTTTCCTTATCTGTGTGTCCTAGTTAGGCTTTCTATTGCTGTGAAGGGACACTATGACCATAACAACGCTTATAAAGAAAAACATTTCACTGGGGTTGGCTTACTGTCCAGAGGTTAATCCATTATCATCATGGTGGAAAGCCTGACAGCATAGAAGCAGGCATGGTGCTGGACAGGTAACTGAGAGCTCTATATCTTACTCCACAGGCAGCAAGAGAGACAGGGAATCACTGGCCCTGGTCTTGAACTTCTGAGACATCAAAGCCCTTCCTCAGTGACCCACCTCCTCCCAACCTCCTCCAACAAGGCTACACCTCCTCCAACAAGGCCACACCTACTCCAACAAGACCACACCTCCTCCAACAAGACCACACCTACTCCAGCAAGGCCACACCTACTCCAACAAGGCCACACCTACTCCAACAAGACCACACCTCTTCTAACAAGGCCACACCTCCTCCAACAAGACCACACCTACTCCAACAAGGCAACACCTACTCCAATAAAACCACACCTCTTCTAACAAGGCCACACCTCCTCCAGCAAGGCCACACCTCCTCCAGCAAGGCCACACCTACCCCAACAAGACCACACCTCCTCTAACAAGGCCACACCTCCTCCAACAAGGCCACACCTACTCCAAAAAGACCATACCTACTCCAACAAGGCCACACCTCCTAATAGTGCTAGTGCTATCCCTATGAACCCATACAGACACAGGGTTAATGTATCTAGCACAATGACTAAGTGCATGTGCATGTGCACTGTGGTAATATTTTGTAGTAGCAATTTGACAGCAAACCCTATTTCCCTAATTTTTTTTCTCATTCATCAGTTTTTCTGGGATAGTTGTTCTCATTCTTTTTGTAGCAACTTCAACATATGACTTTTTATTTTTCTTATAAAACCTCAAAACATCAGGGCAGTGGTGGCACAGGCCTTTAATCTCAGCGCACTCAAGAAGTAGAAGCAAGTCTGAGTTCAAGGCCAGCCTGGTCTACAGTGTGAATTCCAGACTACACAGTGTAAACCCTGTCTGAAAAAATAGAGCAAAACCAAACAAACAAAACACCATTGACTCTTCCACTTAAAAGATGCCCATGCTCCCTTTGCCTTGGCACATCTGAAATGCTGGCAATACTGTTTGTGCTCTTGGGGACCATTATTCAGGAAAGTAGGGGTGATGCAAATACAAGCACGACAGAACCAAGATAGCTGATAACTAATGAAAGCTACATGTACTGGCTAGTTTTGTGTCAACTTGACAGAGCTGGAGTTATCACAGAGAAAGGAGCTTCAGTTGAGGAGATGCCTCCATGAGATCCAACTGTAAGGCATTTTCTGAATTAGTGATCAAGGGGGAAAGGCCCCTTGTGGGTGGTGCCATCTCTGGGCTGGTAGTCTTGGTTCTATAAGAGAGCAGGCTGAGCAAGCCAGGGGAAGCAAGCCAGTAAAGAACATCCCTCCATGGCCTCTGCATCAGCTCCTGCTTCCTGACCTATTTGAGTTCCAGTCCTGATTTCCTTGGTGATGAACAGCAGTATGGAAGTGTAAGCTGAATAAGCCCTTTCCTCCCCAACTTGCTTCTTGGTCATGATGTTTGTGCCGGAATAGAAACCCAGACTAACACACTACAGATGACCACACAGGAAGCCAATTCTGTGTGAGCATGGCCGGACAAAGGGGGTGATTCCCATCCAGGTCAGGACAAGACAAAACGGGATGTCAAAAGATTCTGAACGTGTCAAGGGGGGACGCTATTTGGACATACTTTAGCTGCTTCTTTGTGTGTTTTAGAAATGTAAATGAAAGGACAACACACTTTGCAAGGGAAAGCTCTCTCTCTCTCTCTCTCTCTCTCTCTCTCTCTCTCTAAATAAAAAGGAGATAAGCCAGGTGACTGGTGTATCCTTGCATCACACTTCGGAGGCTGAAGCCAGTGGGTATGGAGTTTGGGGCCAGCCTGAGCTACTTGGTGACACTGTATCTCAAAAATACAAGCAACCAATCCATCTATCCATCTATGTATGCATACACAATTGTTTTCATTTTTAATTAATTAGCAATATTTTTTAAATAGCCCATATATTTTATTTTCTTCACTGGGAGAAGTTAACTTCTCCAGGAGATGTCTTCCTTTTCCCTTTTATTTAGTTTTTTTTTCTGTGTAGGACTGAACTAGGCCTTCTAGATGCTAAGCAAGATTTCCACCCCTTCATCACGCTGCCAGCCCTGAATGAGGCCATTTCTTCCCCGGGAGCTTGGGGTAATATCTGATCCATCTCTTTTTGTTTTAAACAGGTTGGGAGGCTCCGTTTCAGTGTTACACAGAAGGCAAGATAAGAGTCACCAGGGCCATAGTCATCAAAACTCGGATGTGACCACAGAAGCCACGTCAAGGGAGCAAGGGAGCCTTCCCTACTAGGCAGAGAACATGAACGAAGCGAGCATCCTCCAGCCATTGTGGCCTTGGACAGCCCCTCCCTTCCCTGACCCTATCCCTGGCACTGGTTATCCCAAGTGAGCAGCTGGGTGTGAGAGATTTTCCGGGCTCCCCAGCGCTATTTTTAACCTGGTATTTTCTGCTTATAGACTTTCCACTGGGGTAGTCCCATGTCATTTCCCAGCTGGGAAATCGGAGAGGCAACAGGCCTGTGGCAAAAGAGGTCTTTTTAGCTGAAATGTGGGGATAACAGTTGAGCTTGCTGGTGGGAGGATTGTGTCCCTGAGCAGCAAGGCTACTGTGGGTCTTTTCCAGCAAATGTGTTGTCTTCCTCCACATTGAGGTGTCACCCCAAGCTCCTCCTGAAGGTCAGATATTCAGCAGCAGCACCCAGGGATTGATGGGCTATGGATTTTGAGCCTTGTACTAGATACACTGAACTAGAAACTGACAGAGGGTCCAACAGTCTCAGGGCGACAAGGCCCTCCGGACAGTGGTCTGCCAGGGAGATGAGGCCCTCCGGATGATGGCCCTCCAGCACTTTGTGTTGACACCATTAGTACCGTTCATAGACTGACACTCTAAACTTAGCAATTCTCATAGCAGTACTTTTTTAAATTAATGGGCTTTAGTCTTAAAAATACTTTTTAGGAACTAGGGAAATGGTTGTCAGTAAAGTACCCACCACACAAGATGACTCCTAAGACCTTGTAAAAGCAGGTTCATGGTGTGTAATCCTAGCACTGGGGTGGAGAAAGGAGGGTCCATAGCCAAAGCAATTAAGGAAGGCAAGTGAAATTGACTTGTGGCTGCCTCATGTATGCATGTACACACACACACACACACACACACACACACACACATACATACATACACACACATGCACACATATACACATACACACATGCCTTCATACACACATCCATATACACACATACACACATCACATGCATACACACACATATACACATACATACACACATATACATACATACATATACACATACATACAAATATATATACATACATACACATATATACATGTATGTACACACATATACATGTACAAACACACATCCTCACACATACACACACACATACACACACACATCACACACATACTCACATATACATACACACACACACACACACACACATATATATATACACACACACACACATACATATACATACATACACACACACACACACTCCTCAACCTATATGTGTACATACTCACATTATCACACACATACAACACACTCATACAGTATACACACAATCAATTAAAGAAAATACTTTTTAGCTTTCTCTCCCCAATTAAGCCACTTGTCAAAAGAGATGATAGCTTTTATTTAACTACCTTTTTTTTCTGCTATATACTGTACCCTACTATGAAAAACCTCCCTTCCCTGTTTAAGTCAGTTAAGATATAGACTGAGCTTTGCCATCAAAGGCAGCAAATGAATCAAAGGAAGAGCAGACTCCAGCCTAGGGGTTGGGGGAGAACAGACAGGCATCTAGGCCATGGATACCTGAATCCAAGACACGATGAAGCAGCTAAGGGGAACACATCCAGAGATGACCTGAAAAGGATGCTAGCAGTAATGTTTTAGTGACACGTTGGTTTCCTGTCCTGTGCTTACAAGTTACCACAGGCTTGATGAGTTAAAGCAATGCCCTCTTTTCTTCTGAAGGAAGAAGCCCGAAATCAGTCTCACTGGACTAAATCAAGGCATCCTCAGGACCGATTCCCTGGGGTACTGAGGGCAGACTACCACCTGTCTCTTCAAACTGCAAATACAACCTGGGTGTCTCAGTTTGGGGTCCCCTCTTGCATCTTCAAAACCCAACCCATCCACATCCCCCCACCTACATCTGCAATCATCTTACTGTCTGGCAACACCGACCTGAGGCTTTCTTCTCAGAGGAGTTAAGTAATGGCATCTCACACACGCCCACATAACCGGGGACGGGCTGGCTTCTCAGAATCAACTTAACCAGACCTGAAGGCTTCCTTTTCTCTGACTCCGTGTCAACAGCCATTGAGTACCCCTGCGTTACTCAGTGAGATGCACGCTAGCCATGAGCACCGAGAACTTGGAATGCTGCTGGTTTGAATTTATACTACATAGGAGACTTATGAAGCATAAGGATTGGTTACAAGAAAAACAAGGTAAAGTGTTTAATAATTATATTTACTACATGTTAAAACTATAAAACAACGTTGGAGATTTGGAGCCAAAGAAAATAACTACTAAAATTGGGTTCATCTGGTTCGGTTGTAAGCTCAATAGACAATATCTGCAGGGCTACTGTGTTTCTATTGGACGGAGCCCACATACACTTCCAATAGTTTTCGCTTTTGTCTTCCTTGTGGGAGAGACTTGACTTTGAAAAGCAGTGTTTCTTCCTTTAATCTTCTCCTCGAGGACAGCTGACTCTCCAACACCCATATTTCATATCAAGAGAGATATCATTTTAGGGCACACGCAGCTAAGTGTACCAGCTGGAAACAATAACCACAAGGAAAAACGTTACATCTACCCAGCGGCTCTCAAGAAGCTCTTGTTCCCAAGTCCTCGCCACATGTCTATGGGAGAAGTAATAGGAAAGGAACTTTTGAGAGGGACCCCAGCCAGATGCCTATGAGGTAGAGAGACTTAAGCACCCAAGGCTGCCTGGTAGGAGAGATCTCCTGGCTCAGGCTAACTAAGCTTGCTCTTCATAAGGAATTCTTTCATAGCCAACCTTCCTAAATTTCAGAGACCTCAGAATTCTCTCTGTCTCGTGACCTGATAATTTGGCTCCTTTGCTATTCTGAGGACATCTTGTTTGCTATCTCCTAGTTCATAAATTTAGATTCATAGCTATTTAAGGAAGAGCAAGTACCAAGTTCCTCCTCGGGGGTACCCTCCAGCACACATGTCTCCCAACTTGATTCTGGGCCATGTGGTGAAAGACTCTGTTTTTGTAATTGCTCCATCTTCCTTCCTCCCAAAACCAGTGCATAGTTTCAGTTCTGACCTGTAGCCAAAGCAGGGACCCTCAGAGAAACACGGGCTGTGATGATCGAAGCTGACTGCCAAGTTTTCTCTGATTGGGTTTCTCTGGGTGCTGAACAGTCAATTTAGTTCTCGGCTGAGGCTCAGGATAATAAGCACTAGAAAACACTCACTGAGAGGAAAACTAACCTGAAGGGGTGTGTGTGTGTGCGTGTGCGTGTGTGTGCCTCTTTTCCAGGCAGCCCTCCTGCAGGATTCTCCACAACCCCTTCCCACAAAGTTCCCAAATCCTCCCTTGGAATTTCCTAAGGGACAGTAGGGATAAGGTCACCTCTTGTTCTAATGAGGTGATTCTGGATTCCTGATGGGCCCCTAAATAGCTTCAGGATGGGGCTGGTTGCCAGAAAGACCAGACCTTGATTAGAAGCTGGCGGTTTCTAGTCCCCGTCCCCAAAGGGGGTGCTGGGGATTCAATTAATAATCAATTGTGCCTGTTTAATTGAGCCTCCTTAAAAGTTTCTGGATGCTGGGATTTAGAATGCCTAGCTAATGCATCCTCGTGTCATGCCCGTTACACCCAAACCCTACTGCATCCCTTTTCTTGGCTGTTCCTTCATGCCCTTCATCATAGATCGGTACCTTTTAAGAAAAATGTTTCTCTGAGCTCTGGGAGTTGTTCTACCAACTCCTTGCACCTGAGGAGTGGCTGTGGGGTCTCCCTGACTTATATAGCTCATCAATCAGAAGTCAGGCAGCTGGGGACCTGCTATCAACGTGTGAAGGCAGCTTGAGGGACAAGCCCTTTAACTTCAGGGAAACTGTCAGAATTGAGTTGAATTGTTGGCACTGTGTTGGTGTCAGGTAGTCAGAGAAGTGGCATTATAAAAATCTGGTGACAGGAGGAGAGAGCACCTGTCCACTCATCAACTGTCATGAAGGTCAAGGTAGGAGTAGAGACTAAATGGCAGACGTTCCCTGCTCATTTCCCCCACCACCATCACCACATTAAAAATGCAGCTCTCCGACACAGAGAACAGGACCCAGTTCACACGTGAGAAAACCAGGGCAAAGAGAGGTTAACTGAGTCTTGTATCCATTTCCTGCTGAACTCTCATTTCTGATCTCACTTGACTTGGGCAAAATTGCCTTAAAGGTAAGAGAAATGTTAAGTAAACCCATGTCAGGTTGGCTTCCACGACACACCCCAGAGGTAGAGCCTCCTGCCTGCCTGAAGGATGAGACTCTGACGGGCACCATCGAGATAAGCCTTGAAAACGCTCAGCAGAGGAGAACGGTATGATTTCCCTCACTGGATTCCTCAGGGTCAGCTTCTCCGGGGGTGGAGCAGACTACTCAGCGGAGTACCTAATTAGCTCATCAGTTCCAACTAAGAGAACGAAAGAGCACAGAGCCTGAACACCGGCCTAAGACCAATGCGCAAAAGGCACCAGGTCATACAGTCTAGGGCAGAGTGCTCTCTGTCCCCGTGCTTACTGGGTAAAGGTCAGGCAGGCTGACGTAGGATCTTCAGCCAAATCTCTCTTCCCTGCATTCCTGTTGCAGGATTGATTGCTTAGTTAGAAACTAAACTTTATTTTCATATATGCCCAAGTGTCTAGTTCCATGCCTGGCATTTAAGCAATTATCAACTGGATAGGAGAATCTGTTCCTCTCCGTGCCAAACTGTGCCCAAGAATTCTTCCAAGATCTCACACTCGGCTTCTATCCCCCACCCCTGGGTAACTATGTTGTCCTAGTTGGAGAAAGTCACACCAAACTAGTCACAATATCGATTTTTCACCCTATAAGAGGTCACGGAGTCCCCAGGTATGAGGTCCTGGTGTTGTTCGACTGGACACAGTGGTACCTGCCTGTAATCCCAGTACTTGGGAGGCAGGGCAGGAGGATCACAAATTCAAGGCCAGACTCAGTGCTACATGTGGACCTTGAGTCCAGCCTGGGCTCCATGAGACCCTGTTTCAGAAAATCAGAGGCAAAACCAGAAGTCTCCTGATGTCATCTTCTCTAATTGGCTGCAGGGGCATTGTAATGACATGACACCTCTGTGGTTTCAGAGAGAAATGTGGTGCACGGTGGCAGAGGGCTTTTCTTTAGAACTCCCCTCAGCTACTGGAACTCTTCAAATGTCGCTGACCTAAAGGACCCTGAACTAAGCAAGCATCCAAATGGCCTTTAAGCCTGCCTCTTTATTTTCAGTCCCCACTCCTGAGTCAGCCAGGTGGCTCAGGACCATGCCTTCTCCATGAGTGTCACACTGAGTTCTTTACAGTATCAGCACTTCTGGTGAACGGTGACACGGGTCTCCTGCAGGACCTCTCCGTACCTTCTGCCAGTCTAATTGGGAACAACCATGCATGCTCTGAGGGACTGGATATAAAAAAAACGTCCCACAGAAGAACTGACGGGATAGAACTTCACCAGCGTTCGGCAAGGGCTGGGAGTGAGACAGAGAGAGCAGCCTGTGCCCCAAGGCATCATGGTCCTCTTTCCTAAAAGCTAGGGAAAATCTTGGGGTAGTAACAACCGGGAAAGGGCCCCACAACTCAATGCTCAGAGCTCCCCTCAGCAAGAGAGCTCTTATATACACAAAGCATCATCTTCCTCCCACAGTGACCGCTTGTCTGCAAGAGTAATAACCCCGATGAGCATTACTTACTCGAAAGCATATTTGCCTGAGCAGAATGAGAACAAGCTTTTAGGAAGTAAGAAATGCAGGCACATTAAAGGCACAATCATATGGGGTCGGGGTAAGCTGCCAATCCTGTGTGCCCTGAAAACAGTAGCACAGATATGTAGAGGAGGGCATGTGGTAATCCAGACAGAGACTGGACTGACACATCTATCAGCCAAGGAACTCAGAGAAATATTCCTAAGCCAGAAGAAGCTAGGAAGACCTAAGGGAAGGATTCTCCCATAAACACTTCCAAGGGATCAAGGCCCTACGGGCACCTTGATTTCAAATGTGTGAGCCCTAAAACTGTGCGTGCACGCTTTTCTGTTGCTTCCATTTTATCAGAGCAGTCATTGGAAACTACTCGCTAGGTCCAAACTCACCGCGACCACTCACAAATCGCTATCAGATACCCATTGTATAACAGGCATTCTTATAAGAAAGGGCAAAGACCATGAAACATCTTTGCCTTTGAAAGCTGACATGCTAGTACAGGGGGAAAGAGAAAAAATAAAATAAAAGAAGCAAAATGCAGTTTGCCCAGTGATGATGTGTTCCAGAAGGATCCAACAGAGTGAGCTGGGGTAGCCATTTTCAGCCTACACAAACCAAGCACTCAAATGGATTTTGTGCCAAACATCAAACTCAATATTCTGGTGGCTTGATTCTTATAAATACCAGTACATCAAGGAAGGGGCTATTTGGTGATGAAAGACCCCCACCTTTGAAGCAGAGCCTATTCCTAAGCCAGGAATGCCACAGTCTTGACTTGAGGTGTCAGAGACATTCGTGGAATTAATTGTGGCAATGGCTTCAGGGACACAATTATTTCAATGTCTAGTTGTATATACGAAATACCTAGGATTTTTTGAGTATCAAGACCCCAGTGAAGGGTTTTCTCAAATACTTAATGAGGCTTTATAGAATGCACCAAGTATTACATATCGTTACTTGTAATCAATATTTCCTTTACCACATGGTAGGTATCCTTGGAGGTGGAAGCAATACCTACTCCTCTTCCTGACGGAGGAAAGAGACTTGGCAAAATGACTTGTCCTGACCACTATTCAGCTGCTCTTAAAAACTGGAGCTGGAGGGGCCATCGAGATGACTCAGCAAGAAAGGAGATTGCTCTGCAGTGCTGGCAACCGGAGTTCTATCCCTGGGACCCACATAAAGGCAGAAGGAGGAAACCAGCTCCCCAGAGCTGTTCTCTGGCCTCTGCACACATGCTGTGGCACGCCTGACCCCCACACCACCATGCACACATCCACAATAACTATAGATTCGTTAAAACTTGGAACGGGTAAATAAAATAAAAATAAAAACAGATGAATAAAATAAAAACAGGTAGATAATTTTAAAAAGTACTAGAGCTAGAAGTCTGACATCAAAGCCATGTTCTCCTTCATAAGCAGTGCTTCCGTGTGGCACTTTTTTCATTCAACAGTTCCTGTATTTGCACCAGAGGAAGGGGGAGGGGGATGGAGATGGGGGGGGGAGGGAGAGACAGACAGACAGACAGACAACAAGACAAAGAGAGACTTAGAGGAACAAGCAAAGGAGTCTGAGTTTACCTGACCTCTCAGTGAGGACCTAGAACTTTGTTCATTCCCCCTTAAGCCAAGCAGTATGGCTTCCCATTTGCCTGGGTAAAATAGATGGTGCAGATGGGACAGGGATGCATACTTGTGGATCACAGGACAAATCATCACTGCCTGTCTTGGGTGTTTTCAGCAAACAGTTGGTGTCACAGCACTTTCTAGTCCCCAGGGAGCTCCTGTGACAACCCTGGGAGAGACAGATCTTTGTGTTGAAGGACACTGGGGTAGAGAGAAGCCAGACAGGAGTAACAGAGTATCATCTCCAGGTTGAAGTTGCACAATGAGGGCCAGGGAGAGCAGAGTGTGAGGCTATCCCCTCTCTGGAGGCACTGCCCTCCTGTCGCCCTCTCAGTGGAGGGCGTCCACTGTCAAGGAGAGACAAGAAACTGGCTTTAGAGGCTGCTTTCTTTAAAGGCTCAGATGCCTTGCCTTGTTGATGCCTGAGGATACCTAAGACACACACACACACACACACACACACACACACACACACACACACACACCAACAACCCACCACCCTTTTACCTTCACTTTGCCTTAGACGTTGGGTCTGCTTCCTGCTGAGCTCTGAGCACAAACATGCAACTATTTAAAGAATGTCTATCTGAAAATGGTCACATGCAGGGGGGGGGGTGGCTCTAAATAAATCAGTATCTCTTACTCCCCTTCAAGCCTGAAGCACAAGCCCGTTCTGTACAGACATGATGGCACTATCCACCAGCTTGTATGATTCCCTGTTCTATATTCCCCAGAGTGTCGCCTCAAAATCCCCAGGGGCTATGCTGAAACCTTCCAGAAACAGCAAGCTTCACAGGGAGACCAGCCCAGGATGAGACCCATCCCCTACACAGGAACAATCACCTCTCTGTGGAAACTGAGGCCATGCCTCGATGTCTTCCCTGGAGCATTAGACCCCGAACAAAAATGACCATCACCCAGAGCACCCTGGGCCTAAACACACTTGTGTGCCCCTCTTGCCCCTGCCCCTATTCATTTCCCTATTCAATCCTGAAGTTAGTGGTACCTCCCCCTCTGCCTGTCTTTTGTCTTTTCAATATGGCAGACTCAGGGGCCTCCTGTCCACTCTGCTATCACTGAGATTTCTGCAACATTGAGCGGAAAGTTTATGGAGGAGTCAATTCTGTGTCTTCAACAGCAACAACAACAACAAAATCCCCATTCTCTGAAATCTACATGGAGAGATTAATAAAGCATTTCTTCTGTCTTCTTACCTCACTGGAAGGACAACTTAGTTTTTTATTTGTACTGCAATCCTATCCCATATGGAACTTTCTGGAACGCCTCCCCCCCCCCCCCGCGCCCGCACACACACACACACACACACACACACACACACACACACACACACAAAAGCTTCACAGATCCCTGAGGATTAAGTTATTCCAAGTTCCACTCACCCTAAAGATACTTCATACAATAAAACCTCTTGTCGTCATCAGGAGGAGTCTGCAGGTCCTAACTGCTCAGCTGAGCATCTACGCAGACATCAACCCCGGGCCTCTGGTTACAGAAACTGATTTTGAGTGTCATCTCATACAAAACTAGTGGGTATCGGGGACCGATGAGTGTTGGTAGTATCCTGACTGACACACCCCCAAAAGCCTAGTTGTTGTTTGTTTGGGAGGTTTGCCAACATGTTAGCAGCACTTCTAACTTCAAAATTCTGCCAAAATGAACCCTGAAACAGCAAGCAGCAGTGAGTCCTAGCTTGGCTCCCTTATCCGGTAGTACTCTGGTGTTCTCTGGTGTTCTCTTGCGGACTTTCGCGTCCATCAGTAGATTCCTTCCTATCCTAAAAATGGAAACTATAAACTATAAAGCACAGACATGGACATAGAGACCCTTGGAGCCTGGTTCTGTGAGCCTTGGCAGCACGAAGTTCTGAGAAGTTTCAGTGAGAGGGGATTGCTGGGACTACTTGCCTGAGAATCTGGAAACTGAGTCCCCACCTCGGTCCCCAAAATGGGAAGCTGCGCAAAGCGCGCCCACTGCTCTCCCGCCTCTAGAGCTCCGGCCCAGAAGTCCCGCACTGAGTTCAGGCAGAACCTTCCAGGACACCGCCTCGGGATGCCTTCCTAACTACCCCTCTCTCCCTTGCTGACACTGACTGATTCTGGCCCGCCTATGCGCAGCTGATTCCAAGACCCTAAGGACGCAGCAGATAAGGATGGCTGCAACCTAGACTGGGTTTCCCGAGGCTCAGGTCAGGGGGACCCTCGGCAGTGCCCTTCCTTTTTCTCTGCAGATTGTGGCAGGAAGGCTAATACTTCCCAGGACTGCGGGAGGAAAACCGTCCCAAACCCTAGCAGCTCCAAACCCGCGCCGCAAACCGCAGACAGTGCTCGGTGCGCCCGGGACGGGTACCTGTCCCAGAGTAAGTTCGCGAGCAGGGGACCCGGGCGTTTCCAGCTCTGAGTTGTGCGGTGCCAAGGCATAGGGCCATCCGGGGGCATTGACTGATCCCCAGTGGGAGAAGCTACTACAAATGGGATCTAGTCACGGAGCTAGTAGCAAGGGCGCGCGCAGTAGGGATGCAGGCTTACGTCTGGAGCAGGCGGGGCTCCAAAGCAATCCTTCCAGCTGCCGGGAGCCTGGAACTTGGACCCGGAGAGGAAGCCACGGGTCCCCAAGGGGCCGGGTCCGACGGCTCCACCTGCAGTCTCCCCCGGAACCCCCGCGCAGCCAAGACCGTTCAGTGCACGGAGGGCGGTGGTTGGAGGGACTCTGCAGGAGAGGTAGCATCGCCCAGGACAAGAGCAGCGGGCTCTCCGCACGGAGCTGACCCGAACGCTGAAGGAAACCCTGCCCATGACTGCCAGCGTCTCCGACGCCAAGCCACAGGAGTGAGGGACCGTCTGCCTGGGGACTAGAACGAGCCACTGAGAAGTCTGTGCTCACTGACCTACGGACGGGAAGGAGGTGGCACCCGATGAAAGGAGGAAGGGACAGGGAGAAAAAAGGTTGACTCTGAAGTCACCAGGACTCAGGCCACGCGACCTGTGTGCTGGAGGAGCGAGGAGGGTGGATCTTACCCTCTTTGGGGCGTCAGCTCGGCGGCTGTACTCCTCCGGAGCAAGGGCGGGGGGCCGTTTCGTGAACATATCTTTCTCCTCTGTCCACTCTTATCTCGGTCGCTTTTCTCTGCTCTATGGATCTCGAGGAGAGGCACTACGGGTGTCTTTCTCCTCACTCGGAGTGAAGTTATACTCAGGGGATTGGAGCCCCATATTTTGTCTGCTGGGCAGACCCCACCCGCAGACCACTCCCTCCCTTCACTCACGTCTCTGGGTCCTACCCATAACCCTTAATGAGACAGTTCCTCCATACCCACCCCAGCCTTCAAAAAAGTTATTTTTCTATGGCAGATGGAGAGCCAAGAGTCTACTGCCCCCATCCTCCACACCAGGGAAAAAACAAACAAACCAACCCTTCAACTATGGGGCAGCAGCTTTTGGCCTTTGCTGCTTTGTTGAGGGCAGAACTTTGTTGAGCAGTGTAAAGGGCTGCTCTCTTCCGAACTCTCATTATCACATCTAGAACAGTCTATCCCCTCATACAGGATTCTAGCCAGGCAAGTATCAAAATGAATGTCTTCAGACACTAGCGATCCAATGACAAGTTTGTTGTGTTCGAAAAGATGTCAGGTTTCGAAGGCAGGCATTATTCGTGTTACACAAATTGCAAATCTGTCTTCTGCTACAAGTTTAGGGGGGGAAACGGCGTTGCTGTTTGAGCTTCATGGGCTAGGAGAACTCGGGCCTGCGATTGTCTGACAAGAACCTGCCCAGGCTGAAATCAGGGGCCAGCAAATTCGCGCCCATCAGACAGGGAGCTGCATTCTAATAGCGTCAAGGAAAGCAGTGTAGACATTCCAAAGCAAAGGTTGCATTGAAGCCCAAGACAATTCTTAAATATTTATCGAAAATTGAAAAAAAAAACCGCCAAGGATAACAAAAATTTAAGTTTTCTTAAACGTGAGTTTTAAATGCATTTTTAATCAAAATTTTCAAAATTTCAATAATTATTCAAGGTTATACTGTAGCCCATCTCCACTAGAGAAGGCTACATATAGTAAGCAGACAATAAGACCTTGAGTATCATTGTGTGGACAAAGGCACATTTGTACGAGTGGAAGGAAGTGGTAATGGGTACTTTGCTTCCGAAAAGACATGGAGTGTGGGAATATCATCTATGTGTCGTTAAAGACGAGGGACACTTGACCTCAAGTTATTCCAGCATCAGTGAGGCATGCCATTTCTAACAAGGGTTTCACAATTCACAAACCTGAGTGTTCCAGCATGCCGGGCTCTGCACTAAGCATTTTGCACATACCCTCTTTAACTTAGAGATGAGAGGCAACTGGCATAACCCGCTGAGGTCATTTGGTAGGCAGTGACCTGACACTCCCCAGAGATGGTGGCATTTTGTGACTGAGTTCTGACTGAGACACTGCCTCAGCGCACACCACCACCCACAGGAACCCCATCTGAGAACCCAGAGCCCAGGAGACACATTTGCCAACTCCACCCTGAAGGCCAGAGTTAAGCAGTCTGTGATGGAACAGTGGGTGTACGTTCACCCATCTTGAAGGCTCAGTTGAGTTTCTTTCATTTCAGAGTTCTGCCCTCTGGTGGAGATGATGCAGGAACTATAAACCTGAAATAGCTAAGTAGATTCTTCATGGTGTTCCTGGCTCTTCTATGTTGGGTTCCTAAGGCTGACTGTACTGAGAAGGTGAACGCTCCGAATACCTCCTCCTAATAGCTGCAGCTGCTGTGAGTATCAGAACCAGTAGTCGAGGTACTTTACGCTGCTGGGAGCCCAGTATAAGAAATGAGAATGAACATCTATGTTTAGACTTTGTAATTTTTAATACTGTAAGAAAACAAACATGTCTTATTTTCAAGTTAATTTAATTATGAAGTGTACTCATGGTGATCTTTTTAATGATCATTGTGAAATTATTCTTTTTAAAAAATCATGTCACATACTTAAACTTATATTATGAGAGCTGTGGTTGTTAGCTTTGCTAGGCAAGTGCTAGCCCCTCAGTTTATTAAAACATTAGTAATCACTGTCCATGTCTTAAAATACTCTTAATTTTACAAAAATTAACATCTCTGGTACCATTCTGGACGTTTTATTGTCTATCATTTCAGGCATATATCAAACTATTCATATATTTATAATAAAAACCAAAAACATTAGAGAGATTTATGGGGATTACTGACAAAATACCCATGTGTGTGTTAGTCATAGAAATAATTTTCTGTGCCTTCCTCTTCTTTGACTTGGTCATAAGAATAAACAAAACCCTTCCTTAAAATTAAGGCTCTCACAGCAAGAAGAATGTTTTGGTGTGCCATTTTGAGGTATGCAGACTATAGATAAGAATTATATACTGCATATCTCAAAATGTTAAAACAAATGATTCTGATAGTTTTTTTTTTAAAAAGAGACTTACAGAAAATTAACTTAAAGAAATATGCCTCTAGACTGGGTGATCTTTTTTACAGAGTGACGTTTGGCCATGACATAACTATAGGTCAAATTAGACCTTAATTAATACTACAGATGAAGGCAATTTGGGGTGGGGCTTTCTTAGCAAAGTGGTTGGCATCTCAGCATGATGATGGACAAGTGTCACAGTACTCCACTGCTGATCTACTTGGTGATCTGTCTCATTCATTTAGTGTTTGCCAACTGCCAGAGCTCATGCCTTCCAAGAACTTCATTCCAGTGGAACAACTAAATGAACAATAAAATCAACACACATATTTCAGCTATTGAAAATATTTGCAAATAACATGGGAAGGGTATTAAATCATCAGAGTATATTGTCAGATGATACAAAGACACAAAACTGTGAAACAAAATTAAATAGGACAAAATCCCAGGCAAACTGGAACTTTATACAGAGGAGGATGGGTTTATCTTAAGAGGGAAAGATGCTAGGACTGGAAACACACACCCTTAATCCCAAAGTCAGAGGCACACAGATCTCTGTGAGTCTGAGGCCAGCCTGGTCTACAGAGAGCTGCAGACCAGTCGGGGCTGCATAGTAAGACTGTCTCAAAAAACAACGCATACCTATCATAATCTACCACACAGTGAAGTCCCCCATGATGATTTGTAACGCTGTAGGCAGACCTAATATTTCTGAGTCACCATCCTCTAATACACTCTGGTACTCACTTGGGACAAAGACACTAAGAACTGGCTCACAAGGAAATCTCCGAAGAACACTCCTTCACTTCACCCTCCTCGGGAGCTGCGGGTGCCATCCTATTGCTCAAATGCACTCAACTCTGGCAAGCATCCTCTTTACTCCTCCAGGAGTGGTGACCAATAATCGTAAAGTGAAGTGACACATGGGTATGCACTCGGTGTCTCACAGAGACACTGGCTCAACTATGTGCATTGTTGGTTTATTCATAAAGGCCAGCAAGCAGACACAACCTGTGCAGAGGAATTGTAATCCAGCAACATGGCTGCTCTGGCAAGAGATTATATCCAAAGACCTTCTAGGTCTATATGATCCAGCAGAAGGCAGACACGTCCTGGCTTACAGCATGATCTGGCTGGAATACAGACATGTCCTTAGTACATACCTTTAATTCCTAACAGTAAAATTAAGGTTTGTTTGTAGAAGGAAGCAGCAATGTTTTAAAGTGACATCTAATTGAGGGGCTGACAGGGTGACAAATCAGAGAAAGATTTGACAGAATGAGTCTGATACAGGATACACCCAACTCACAAGAACAATACAGGAAAGAGAGGCTACTCAAGAGCAGCGAGGTGAATGTGTGTGGGGGGGGTGGGGAGGGCGGGGGTTTGCAGTTTTACGGGGACAGTTTTACAAAGCCAGGTTGCAGAGAGAACACGTTAGATATAAGTGAAGACAGAACAGGCCAGAGGAGGATGAGCCATAAGATTAGAACATGTTACCAAAGTTAGTATGAGGCCAAACAGAGCAATTCAGACAGAAGCCGGGTGAAGCCAGACTGATTCAGTCGTCTTGGAAGATGAAATTGTAGAGGCTAGAAGCTTCCAAGCCCAGGCCTAGGGAGAGTTAAAGCAGATAGTTGTACAGCTTGCCCACAGCTCTCATCTCAACCCTCCATCTATAAAAACGACATTTATAAACCTAGCTGTCCCTCAAGAGATGAACGGATAAAGAAAAAGTGGTATATTTCCATAATGGAGCACTTTTCAGGGACCTTGTGAGAACAGCAAACAGCTTTGGAACTCATGGAGACCGACCCTCTGGTTAGTACAGCCACATGGGGTGTGTCTCTGAGAGGCAGAGTGTCCTGTGGACTTCATGCTGTTACGGAGTTTCTCTCTGCATGTTGCCCTCTTGTCATCTCATCCCTCACAATCCATGAGCTGTATGAAAACTCTAAGGGGGGTTCCAGCCCCTTACTGGGCAGTGTCATTGGCACTTACAATAATAGTGATTGATCTCCTCCACGTATTGCTACTGGAGCAGATGAGTGATTCAACCATCACCCTTAGGAAGAATTTAGAGATGTAGATTGTTAGTATACTTAGTTGGGTTTAAATGTTGTTAGTGGCTTTGATGCAGAATAACAATTTAATGTTCAGAAAGGCACGATCTGGGTAGTTGAGGGAGGGATATTTTTAAGTCAGGGAACAAGAACCACAGAGGTTGGGTATGGAGTAAGGAACTAGGGGGACAGATCTCCCTAGGAAAGGGAACTGGAATAGTTATGGTTGGATAGAGGTGGGAACTGGAACAGGAGGATCAAGTGGGGAAGGGAAAAGGCAAGGGGATAGGGAGGGGACCTGGGGAGAGACAGCTAAAATTAAGGGCAATTTAAGGAGTAATATGGAAAAACAAAAGGAGTAATACAGAAACATAATATAGTACAAGTTTCTAAAAACATATAGATATCTGAAGGTGATCTAAATGCAGTCTCCAAATAATGGTGGAGACAGAGACCCATCTGGCCATCTCTTGTCACCAAATAAGACTTTCAGTATTGGGATTGGGTTACATCTAATTGAGTTTGTGGCTAAAGGGGTCCTACGGGAACACCCAAACAACCCTGGCTGTTGCCAAAAGTATAGGTTGTCCTCCACAAGTAAGGCTCTATTGCTTAAGACAACACACACACACACACACACACACACACACACACACACACACACACCCCTCACTGAACATGGAAAAGTCAAGCTTGTGCCTACACAGAGCCTTCACCCATATGTTCTAGAGTCTTTGGTACAGGCAGGTACTCTGCACACTACAAAAAAAAAAAAAGATAACCATAAATACAAGCCAGCTACAAGCCCTTTGATCTACAATGGTGTCCTGCCTGGAAGATATGCTTGGGCAATGGTGGCACAAAGTTTATGGGAATAACCAACCAGAATCTGATTTGAGTGAAGGCCCATCCCATAAGATAGAACCCATACCTGACACTGCTTGAGAGACCAAGAACCAGAGACTAGATTGTCTGATGACCTAGGGTAAAACCAAATACCCAAACACCACTGTTCTCATAAGGAAAGAAAAAGAAAAAAAAAGTCACAATAAAATGACTTTGCATATTCTGCTATCCTCGTAGACCAGTGTTTTGCTCAGCCATCATCAGGATAGCTTCCTCCTGCAGCAGACAGGAACAAATACAGAGACCACAGCCAGATATATGTAGAGTGAGAGGCTTGGAACACTCAGCCGTAAATAGAATGCCTCTATCCCATCCCTTTCCTCAGGACTTGGAGAAACCGGCAGAAAAGGAGGTAGAGAGAGTATAAAAGCCAGAGGGATGGAGGACACCAAGGAAACAAGGGCCTCTAAGTCAAGGGCCTCAGTGAGTGTATAAACTCATGAGGCAGCATGCAAAAGGCCTACCTACAACTGAGAGCCCCTTGCAAATAAAAATTTAGTTTTTCCAGGGGAGTCTCATTGATGAAACGAACTACTACATACCCAGTAGTAGACAGCCAACAGGAAATGAATTCAACATCTTTGGAAGTTCTTTTCCTCACAGTGTCATTATTAGGACCCAACCCCCACTCCCCCACCTTTACCCTGCAGGTCCATATATATTATGGCTTTATGGCTTAGTGTTTTAAGTGCTTCCCGAGTGCGTGGGTGAGTGGCTCTCTGCATCTGTTTGTCCCTCTTCTTCAGCTCCTTTCCTTCTTTCATCCTATTCTGATGTTATTTTTTTAAGATTATTTATTTATTATATGTAAGTATACTATAGCTGTCTTCAGACACACCAGAAGAGGGCGTCAGATCTCGTTACGGGTGGTTGTGAGCCACCATGTGGTTGCTGGGATTTGAACTCCGGACCTTTGGAAGAGCAGTCGGGTACTCTTACCCACTGAGCCCTGATGTTACTTTTTATCTTATTTTATTATTATTACTTAGAAGCCTGCTTGTTTTCCAATGAGAGACAGAAAGGAGGAGAATCTGGATCACAGGGGAGGCGAGGGGGAGCTGGGAGGAGCAGAAGAAGGGAAAACAATAATCAGAATATAGTATGTGAGAAAAAAGTCTTCAATAAAAGGAAAAAGACGAATGTGAGGTGAGTCCAACTTCCAGAGCCTCTTTTGTTATTTTGAGGTTTGCTGAAGAGGTCTTAAAGGTAGGAGATGGCCACAGTAAAGTTCTTAAAGCACTCTATGCCAGGTGTTTCACAAAAGCCATGAACCTAAAATGTGTAAAAATGGTTCTCAAGATGGATAGCTGATCATTTGGGGTCTTTTAAAGGTGTCTGGAGAGCTCGGGGGCTTCCCAGTTCCCCCCACTTCTCCTAAGTCTCTCTCTTCCAGGAGGCAGTAGCCACTGTTCTGTTTCTCAGTCTATGAAACCTGTTAGTGACAAGGACCCAAAGCCCAGGGTTAGTGGCTCTGTGACTGCTACTCAGCAGTGGGCAACTTCCACAGGACAGAAAGAGCTCTTGTGTCAATGTGGGCTCCAGAGCTTGCCCATCTGCCTTACTTCCCATTCCCAGAACAGGAAGACTAACAACAGCACAAGTCACCTTACTACCCGTATCTAGCCCCGGAAATGTTGGTTCCCGATTCTACCTCTAGGTTTTTGACCTCTCGTAGCCCAGCCTGGACTAAACCTCATAACCCTCCTTTCTCGGCTTCCTGGACACTCATTTAGCACCATGTCTGGACACTGAAGTGTTATAGAGTTCTTTAATAATCGTGACTATAAAAGGCCTGAAGCTGAGAAAGTCAACTCCAGCATTGAATTTCTCTCTTAAGGGGCCATTTTTCCTACTGTATCTTAACCTGGCTCATCACTCCTTCAGTGTTGTCTGCTTCGGTGGAGGAAGCCACAAGCCATACACACAGTTGGAGTGGGGAGGACTATTCAGTGTACCAGGGACTCAGAAAAACAAAGAATTCTCTAAGTGTCAATAAAGAACATCAGAGGTGAGGTGAAACGCTACCTCAAACATGTACTTCTTGAAAGGAAACGAAATAAGGCTCGGGACAGTTGATATTAAAATTCCACACACAGCCAGAGAACACTTACCTGTGTTTAAAATCCTTAACGTTAGTAGCCATGAAACTCAAGAATTAAGAAACTTCTTTACAGAAAGTAGACAGTCGATGCTGTGCTTCCGTCAAGCTCCTTCGCCAGTTTCAGTATCGATGACCGCTGCCCGAGATCAAGCTACAGTCCATGTGAAGAGTGGAAGCAGCAGAAATGCAAACACTAGGTGTTGGGGATAGACATGTCTACACTGAACCAAGTCTCCAAATGTCCACTATAAATTGTCCACAAATGTAAACAGAAAACTTAAATTTTTACATTGTGTTAGTGTCACAAGGTAAAAGTAGAACAGCCTCCGACTGTTATTCCTGGTGACTATTGGTTAACTTTCTCCTTCCTTATTTTGTCATCTAACATCACAGTCAAAAGCAAAGGTCGGCTTTCTACTTCTTGAATTTAGACTTCACCTTGACCTTGAGGAAGGTCCTCGATCCTCCTTGCATTTCTCCATTCTCCACAGACAGAAACTTTTGCAGCATCTTCATGCCAGTCGCTAGAGTCCCATGTAACTGAATCAGTCCCAAGTGCTTGCAGCCTGGACTGCTTGCTGTCACCCCTCTGTCCCCAAGCCCCACCCCAGAACCACCCCCTGAAGATCTCATTCTCCATGTAGCCAGCAACTGCAAAAACCAAAACAGAAAGGTGTCTTCCTTGCCTAAAACTGTTCAGTGCTGTCCACGCCAACTAGACTAAACCCAATCCTTAGCTTAGTCTCTCACCCAGCAGGACCGGCCTAGACTTTGCCCCTTCTCAAATTAAATTTAACTTCCTCATTTCTCAGCCTTCTTTCTGACCTTCAGCCATGCCAAACACATTACGTCCCAAATTTAGTGAGGTACTTACTGCTTTCTCTTCTCATAGTTTTCCCTCAGTCTTCCGATGTGATCCTTCAGGTCACAGCTCAAACATCCCTCTCTGAGGGACTCGCTCACCTGAGTGAACTGATGCGCTCCCACCTTTCTATCACTCTCTGTACTACTGGTATTGTTTAATACACATTTATTTATTTTTGTTTTATGTGTGCACGTGTTTTGTCTGTATACCAGTTGTATGTATTCTGATGCTGGGGGAGCTGGAGAACGTTCAGGTGCGTGCCAGGACACAGCTGAGCTCTCTGGAAGGGCAGACAGTGCTTTGACCTGTGACTGTCTTGCCAGCCCCATTTCTTACTTTTTTCAATACCACTTACCACATGAAGCCACACTTGTTTTCTGTGAGTCTACTCTTTGCTTGCTCTCCTATGCAGATTTATCTTTTCCTCTGGAGTGATGCTTAAATTGTGCATCCATCACATGTAGTGGTTCTGTGTTCTGCATCCTCACTAGAGTTTTGCCCATTAATACTAATGTCTTACCTAAAATCAGGAACTCCTGGGTGTCTTAAATAATAATAATAAATATCCTTTATCACAAATTTGGTATGAAAATTTTTAATGAAAACAATCATAAAATTAAATTGCAAAACTACTTTAAATGACTTACAAATCTATGTAATTTGGCTTATTATTTCTCTATCAGTTTGATTTCACAAAACGGATTATTTTCAGCTATAACATATCAAGAATTACAGTAAAAAAAATGGAATCAAGTACATAAAGCCCCCGAGCCCTGTGCTCGGCACATATTGCTCATAAATATTAGTTTTCCTTTATTATTATCATAAAAAAGATACACACAAGTTTTACAAAACATGCCAACATCAGTTAAAGCTTCTTGCACCAAAAAAAGAAACAAACCAACCTCCTAGGAGGAACCTAGTCTGGCCCTTGTTTATATTTTCTCAAGAATATGCAGTGTAAAATTTGCTTCAATGACCAATAAAAATTCCTCTCTGATAAACTAACCTGAAATCTAATTACAAAGCTTCCTGTTAGAATTTAAGATTCCTTTATAGAATCATTTCTTTAAAAAAGTAGAAAGTTACATGATCGAGAAAAGTACCAAGTGACCAGAGAAATACCCCTGCTGCTGCACATATGGCTCAGTTTTGTCTTTGAACATGGACATATCTGATGAGAAAGACGGACTTCATACACACAGGGCAATGCTGCCTGCTCTACAGCTGCAGTCGTGCTGACTCTAGACAGCGTCTCACTGCTGGGGACTGTACTGACTCAGATGACACTAAGCATTCTGTCCTACCTACAGCCAGACAAGGGCACAGAGAGGAATGTGAAGTGGGTCATATGCTACAGTGCATGTTTCCTAACGTCTGAAATTGAACATTTATATAACTCCAGTCTGAGGTATGTCAGGAGATTTAAAGGATCATTAATCCACACCATGGAAGATGTACCACATAAGCACTGCCACCACAACTGCACACACGGGAAGGAGGTAGGACTTATACTTCTGCCAAGGCGAGAGCTCCACGGCCACTTCATCGCGTTTCCTGCTCTTCTTCCGACGGCCCTTCAGTCTGTTTTCAAAAGCCTCCAGTTCAGCCTGAAGCAAAAGTTTCATTAGTATTACGTCAAAGAAAACACGGATCTGCAGCTCTCTATTTAAGTAGAAATAAGACAATTTGAGAAAGGTTTTGATGCTAACAGTATAATAAATTATGAATTTGATTTAGACAACAAAAAGCCCCTCATCCATTACTGACTAGATCTAACGAATGCTAGAGTGTAGTTAGGTGAGCAAACAGATCTGAGTACAGGAAGTCATCCTTTCCTACTGTCAGCCTGTCTTTGATACTGAACATGTAATAGACAACAGCTTTGAATTCAACACTATTTTATATGCCAAGAGCACCTTCTTGCAAATGCAAAGATGCCCCCCATACAATTTTAGCCTTATTATAATGCAGGAAATAAGAATCAGTGGCTTATAGCACAGAAATCCAAATGAGTAAAGAAAAAAAGCTGCCTCAACTAGCGTCTTTTCTGTATCAATATGACCACCCTCTTCTGCACAAGTCCCTTTATAAGATACAGTAAAGATTCTTTAAGGGGAAAATGCTTCACGCTTTAATGTAAGTGATTGCTTTAGGAAGAATAAAAACTGACTGTAAAAGAGAATAACCTGGAGTGTGAGTCACTGTCAAATGTCATCTTTTATCCTTTGGTAAGCCCTAAGTTCCTATACAATGATGATATGATAATGCACCACAGGGCACAGTAATTGACTAAAGTAAACATGTCCTACCTACACAAAATAGTTGGATTGAAGAAAATAGAAATTTTCATTAACATACCCATTTATTGTAGTCATAGGCTACACTCAAAGACCATCTCTCAGTGGATTAATTTAATATAAAATGACATTTGTCAAAAGAACAAATCAGAATAATTCAAGAGAATTTTGGTAGATAGAACAAACTGTGCTGCACTCAGTCACCCTCGGCCTCCCACACTGCAGCTTGGACAACTATGGAGAAGACCAGTCTGCCCATCCCTGAGGTACAACTATGGAGAAGACCAGTCTGCCCATCCCTGAGGTACAACTATGGAGAAGTCTGCCCATCTCTGAGGTACAACTATGGAGAAGACCAGTCTGCCCATCCCTGAGGTACAACTATGGAGAAGTCTGCCCATCTCTGAGGTACAACTATGGAGAAGTCTGCCCATCCCTGAGGTACAACTATGGAGAAGTCTGCCCATCTCTGAGGTACAACTATGGAGAAGTCTGCCCATCTCTGAGGTACAACTATGGAGAAGTCTGCCCATCTCTGAGGTACAACTATGGAGAAGACCAGTCTGCCCATCCCTGAGGTACAACTATGGAGAAGTCTGCCCATCTCTGAGGTACAACTATGGAAAAGTCTGCCCATCTCTGAGGTACAACTATGGAGAAGTCTGCCCATCTCTGAGGTACAACTATGGAGAAGACCAGTCTGCCCATCTCTGAGGTACAACTATGGAGAAGTCTGCCCATCTCTGAGGTACAACTATGGAGAAGTCTGCCCATCCCTGAGGTACAACTATGGAGAAGTCTGCCCATCCCTGAGGTACAACTATGGAGAAGTCTGCCCATCTCTGAGGTACAACTATGGAGAAGTCTGCCCATCTCTGAGGTACAACTATGGAAAAGTCTGCCCATCCCTGAGGTACAACTATGGAGAAGTCTGCCCATCTCTGAGGTACAACTATGGAGAAGACCAGTCTGCCCATCCCTGAGGTACAACTATGGAGAAGTCTGCCCATCCCTGAGGTACAACTATGGAGAAGTCTGCCCATCTCTGAGGTACAACTATGGAGAAGTCTGCCCATCTCTGAGGTACAACTATGGAGAAGTCTGCCCATCCCTGAGGTACAACTATGGAAAAGTCTGCCCATCTCTGAGGTACAACTATGGAAAAGTCTGCCCATCCATCTCTGAGGTACCTGCTGCCTTCGCTTTTCTTCTTCCAGGGCAGCGTTGGCTTCTGCTTCTTTAACCTATTTACATTTAAAAGTAAATTAACACGTAGATAGCAAATTTTTGTAAATTTTTGGCATCTTCCCACCCAGGTTCTACTAATCCATAGCAACTTCTGGCAATCTCACATTGGAGAAATGTAAATATTATACTGGCAAGTCTTACCAAGGTCCATCTATAGATCAGGGTGTTAATATAATTTATATTTGTGTACACCTGTTATCATTTAAACATTCCCTTTTACCAGCTATGTGAGATTATATCACAATTCAAGCCATTAGGAATCTGTAACTAAAACACTTTTAACTTTTCCTTTTAAGCTACCATATTTAGAATCTAAAATCAATTATTGATACCACATTTTCTTAGAGTAGAAACTGATCACGTCCTTCAAAGGAGTGTCTGGAAGGCAAGACTTTGAATCAATAAAACCAATTATTTGTAGACTGGTCAGTGCAGCCTCAGAGTCAACACTAAAGGCATCTCAAACTGTGCAGCACCCCCAGATCTTATGTCTGTATATTTCAGCCTAGTTTTCTGGAGGCTACTGTACCATGGAAACAATTCGCTAAGGCTGGGGCAAATACACTAACTGGTGAAAAGGCCAAAAAGTAGACAAATAGATTAAAGCAAGCAATAAAGCGACCTTGGAGCTTACAATGGACCTATACAAGTAGCCTTTACAATATAAGCACAAGTGGTTTTAACAGCATATAAGAAATGGGGACAAATAGAGAAAAGGCTCTTAGCGCATTAGTAAGACCTCCAGTGAGACATCACCTCAGACGCTTTCCGCTTCATCTCCTTGCACGTTGCATCACATTCAACTGAAACCTGATTTTCACGTACTTTATTGCAAGGCAACTCCTACAAATAACCAAAATTGAAAAACTTAAGTCAATTTTTCTTTCAAATCACAACTGTATGCCAGCAGAAGGTTATAAATATATTTACTAAACATTGTGTATCTTGGTTCAAGTATTTACTCCTTTATTTTCTCTGTATTAAAAAAAAAATCATTCTCCCATCTATCTATCTATCTATCTATCTATCTATCTATCTATCTACCTACCTACCTACCTACCTACCTACCTATCTATCTATCTACAGATACAGACAGATGCAGTACCTCATGCCACCTCACTAAAATGCATGCATTTAGTGCTACTACCCCAACAGTCAAAGTCTAGAGTTGTCCTGAAGAGTCATATACCTGTCTTTCAACAACTAACATATTTTTAAGTTCCTGTAAAAATTCTTCACTGCCTAAGTACGAATGGGTGAGAACTATACTCGGATAAGACATGATATCTCATAAAACTGAAGAGCTGTCCAGATTAAAAATAGCTTGGCAAATGTTTTCATGTAAATGTGGTCAATTTAAATACAAACTAAATACAAATTTAAATAGTGAACTTAACTACTATAGGAAAATACAGTGAAAATTACAAAACTTTTAATTTATAAAATTATAGAATTTTTAATTTAGAAAATTACAGAATTTTTAATCTTACAGTGATTTTTCTAGGTTTGTATATTATTTTATGAGGTTGTGACTATAAAGTCTTTTTAATTAATTATTTTCAAAGGAGAATACTAATAGCAAATAAAAACCTTCATATAAAAGGACAACAAGCTTAATCCAGAGCACTTCTTAATCCATGAAACTCACTTTATCACTCACACCAGCCCCTTGCTCAAAGACTTCAATTTAGAGCTCACTAGTACTACTCCAACAATAGGGTCTTGAGCTTGACTCAACAGAAAAGCATTTTTCTTCTATGTTAAGTTACAGAAAATTGAACTGCCAATGCTGATTTTTTAAAATGAGTATTTACAGGAACAACTAGGCTTAGTTTAAGTATAATAAAAAGATTCTTAAAAGACCTTAAAATTAAAGTCAAAATACTATCAACACATACAGGAGTTCTATCATTTAAAATACTTACCCGTTTTATTCTTTTACAAGGGCATCTAAGTTTTACCTTCTGGTTGCAATTAAAGGGGCATTCACCAGGATGGCACATCTCTTTGCATCTGTGGCCACAAGGAAGCTAACATGACAAAAAGCAATTGGTCATTTACATTTAGGTCATTCTCTGCCTTCCTTTCTTCACTAATGGTTATTTTTACAGAATGCAACACACACTGTGCCAACTAATCCTGAATAATAGATGAACTGGCCCTTCAACCTTCTTTCTTTTGGCAGATTATTTTAATTATTTATACAAATTATTTTTATTAGAAAATTTTAATATTCTGAAGCTCTACTTTCAAGAGTAGATGTTACTGTCACAGTGACTAAATCAATGAAGGGGAAATAAATATAAGTGGTATATGCCTTAAAGCATGCAGAGATGGATTTATGTTTTTCCCTTCCCAGAGTCATGAAGTAGGACCCACCTAGTTCCCCTATTCTTTTACAATTATTTATATAAAATATTATTATTAGAATTCTCTAATATTCTCAATCTGCACTTCAACAGTTGATGTCAGAGCCATGGCTTCACTAGCTACTCCAGCTTCCTGCCTTATGTCTGTAGCTGCCTATGCCAAGACAAGTCCTTAGGAGCTGTGCAAGAGGAACAACAAACAGCATTAGAACCCATGGAATGAGGCCTACCAGTCAGATAATCAAGATGGGTACACATCTCAGAGAGGCAGAAACCTGAGGACTTCAAATTGTTGTGGAGTTTTGCTCTGCTTGTTGCCCTCAAGTCCCTCCTAATCTATGAGTTCTATGAAAACTCTAAGGGGTTTGTTTTCCAGCCCCTCACTGGCACTAACAATAGTGATTGATCTTTTTCAAGCATTGCTGCTGGAGCAGATTAATGATTCATCCACTACCCTCAGAAGAAAACTTAAGAGAAGTACATAGTTAGCAATGACCACCACCCTTAGAAGTTAAAGATGCAGGCTGTTAGTAAAGTTAGGTAGTTTTGTCACTGGCTCTAATGTAGGAAATCTTAGGGTACATTTTTAAACTCACACTCTTTACAGCTAAGCTAGGGATTTTTTGAGATCAGGGGAAAAGAACAATGGCAGCCCAACTAGTACCAACTGTTATGCCTTTCTTGTTAAAGCTGGGCTAGTAATTAAGATGATGAATAATTTTTTGTATTCATTTTTGCCCTCAGTTTCCTGATATGATTTAATAAAAAATTGTTAATGAGTAAATGTGTATCCTGAGGACTTAAAGTAGAAATGGCTGTTTGTTATAGAGAAGTTTAGATTTATGATTCTTTTAAAATTTTTTAATAAGATTACTTTTTAAGATAAATAATTAAAATAATTGATCCTGTCTTCATAACTGCAAATTGCAGCCTGCCAGTCAGAGAAACTGGCTGAGACTCTTTCCTTGCTTGGTTACACTTTGTTAATCTATAACAAGTTGCTTAGTTACAAATGTATGTGGGTTCTTGGGAAATTTTGGTTTTTTTTCACTTGTAACACGTAAAATGTTTACTCATGTGAGAATATTGGGGAATGTGATTTTTCTTACGTACACTCATTATAATCATTAACTATAAGAAAAATACAAAGTGACCACATTGTGACTTTTTATACTTCTTGAAAGATTTTGCTAAGACATATAAGCTGTGGAAGAAAAACTAAAGTTGTTGGAGCTTGCTCATTGGAGCTTTGCTCTATTCAACCACAAAATGCAGGCATGTGTATATGTGTAAAGTGGCTGGAGCTTTGTTCATCCACACAATGTGTGAATGAATGTATGTACGTATGTCTATATATGTATGTATGTATGTGCATGTGTGAAGCTATTGGAGGTTGATGAAGCTTGCTTCATTTACCCAGTGTATGTGTGTGTGTGTGTTTGTATATGTGCGTGTGCACACATGCATATATGTGTGTGTGTGTGTGTATGAGACTTTTTCCCACTTTCTATTCTTTTTTCACCAGCTTCCAAGGAGTCTCTCATTGACCAAAAAGAGTTTTTGCCACGCCCTCAGGGAGCATTTGACGGCCCCAGCCACTCACTGACTCTATGCCCCACTTCAGTTTACCCTGGATGTTGAAGATGGTCTTTGATAGAGTCCTTTGACCCAAGGTCAGCCAGTCAGGGAAAGGAGGCAGGATAGTAATTTCATTGCAGAAGCCAATTCTTTTAGGTTGCAGAGATCCTACCCTTCTGAGTACCTGGCTTTAAGCCACTGCCTTTAAACTCTGTATACCAATGCCCAATGACCTCCTTAAGGTACCTTCTTTGCATGTATAACCATAAGTGAATCCAAGTTAGTTCTGTAGCTTACAACTAGGGGTAAAACATGCTCACTAATACACTCTGCTGGTATGTCCAAACATCCAAAGGCAAAGGGAAGTCACAATCCTGAAGAGACACTCACTCACTCACTCACTCCTGATTAGGAGTAAAATCATAAGATACCAAAAAAGGGAGGGGGGGGGCAACAACAGAAACTTTTGCATAATGAAAGTAGGAAAACCTGATACTTTTCCATAATTGGAAAATTCACTGGTTATAAATCAGTACATCCATTTTGGAAATCAATTCAATATGCTTCATTGAAGTTGAAATTAAACATTCCCTGTGGGCAAGGAATTTCATGATTTCTCTGTGCCTACAGGAATCTGTACATACACAAAAGCAGCGAGTGTTCATAGCAGTGGTTTTTGGCAACAACTCCAAAATAGAAATAATCCAAATATTTATACATAAACTATAGAGTATTCATATGATAAAATAAATGGACAAACATAACAAGGAAATTACAAAAGTATGTGCTTTTTAAAATAGTAGGTGATATGTAGCCACACATAACCACAGCAAAAAAGGAAAAGGTGACCGTAGGGGACAGTGACATGGCTCAGCAGGTCAAGCTGCTAAGGTTTGATGACTGAGCCTCACAAGCTAACGTCTATCTATCTCTAGAACTTGCACAAAGGTGGAGGAGACCAATGCCAGAGCTGTCACCATGGCATACAAACACAAACACCCCCTGCAGCCCAGTAAAATTTTTGAAAATATAAAGTGGTGGTAACATTTAGAATAGAAAGAAATGCAAGCCAAGATTTTAATAGACTTTTGAGATAGCATCAATGCTTTGGGTTTTTTAAAATTTTAGTTGTTGTTTTTAATGAGGTAGAATAATAGAATACTGACTTCCTGTGCTAAATAACACATATGTGCTATGTGGATATATGGTTTTCCTCCCCTACCTTTGGGTGGTGGGCTATAAGGGAGGTTGAAGTGTTTAAGAACTCTTATTAAAGTAGGTTTTGAAAAATATAAGCCTACAGGTGACATTTATTTTTAAAACATTATTATTTTTAAAAACTGCAAATGAACAAAACATCATATACCCAAATTAATCATACCTAAAGTCTATATAATTTAATGGACTTATAAACAGAATCAGCATGTGAAATGGAAGCTGTGAGCTTATACAGCAGCCAAACAAAGAACAAGATTCTAGCCTCACTCATGAGCCACACTGCTTCATAGTTAGTGATTCTCCTTCTCTTTTTCTGTTATACTGGACCTTCATACTTTACTTTTAAATAAATCAAACATATTCATGTGTACAAATGCACCTCCTTGTTTTTGTTTTTCATAATCTACCATCTAGCTGCCTGTGACACAGTTTAAAATCTGTATTTTGAATCCTATTTTAGACAGTAAGCACTGAGTCAGCACCTTATATGATACAATTCATAAGCTAGTTTTAACACTGTTCTCAAAAAAGGGGAAAAAAAAGTCCTTCCAGGGGGTCACCTCAGTCCTCAGTCCCTAAGTCAACAGAGAGGAGCATCTCGCCAAGCATTTGTAGACAGCTCGTTTCTAGTGGCCCTAAAAGGACCTGCACTAGAGCAGCCAACAAGGAGAGGTCTCACTGTCCAAGGGCCACCGTAAACCACTGTGGCTTACCTCTTTGGGGCACTGGTTTTTGCAGCAACTGAGGAGGTTCTTTTCGCTTACATCAGCTGTGGTTATTTTTCTAAAAATAAGAAATTTTTGATGACATTCAAACCCAAATGCAGTTTTTCATATACATTTTCTAAGTGGAAACAATTTCGAGCATACCCATAAAAGCATCTTCTTTCTTTCCCCCCTCAGAACATTTAAATTATGTCTCAATAACAATTTTCCTCAGCTCAGTCACCCTGGGGGCTGGTGAGATGACGCAGCAGGTACAGGGACTTGCTGCACAGCCTGAGCTTGATCCCCAGAGCCCACTCTGAGGTAGATGGGAAGAATCGACTCTAAAGTTGTCATTTGATCCCCGCATGCATCACATCGTGCAATGCACACACATCATTTAAAAAATTGAGAAAAAATAAAACACTCAAGAATAACAAAAAATTATAGACTTCTAAAAATTACATGCAACAACTTTGAAAAACTATTACAAAACTAAACTTAAAAACATATCAAGCAATTTCCAAGCAAAATACACATTTCCAAAATTAACCATGAGTTCTTATTACTCCAAAAAGCTGGACAATACTGCAAACAAGTTGGAAACATTCCCAAAGAATGTAGACAGGAACTAATTTGAAGACACTCTCATAAGCCTCTAATTTCCAGAAGCCTAAAATGAGAGCTATAAATGCTAAATTACATTAGATCTATCAAGAAGACATTTTCCCTGTCTATATAATGTACATTTTAGGTAAGAAAAGTAGAAAAAGCAGATACCACTATGATAAATTCTATAACAAGAATTTTTGTAATAATACATATCTACCTTTTTAAAACATAAATCAAAGAAACAGAAACAGAACAAAATAGCCACGTAGTGGTGTTGCACTTCATTAATCCTAGCACCCAGGACGCAGAAACAGGTAGACATCTTAGAGTTCGATGCCAGCCTGGTCTACAAAGCAAGTTCTAAGACAGCCAGGGCCACACAAAGAGAAAGAGACCCTATCTCAGAGAAAGAAAGAGACAGAGAGAAAAAAAGGCATACCTAAGCAGCTATCAACAAGCCAAATTGATATCCAAAAGACTTCTAGATTTACACACCATCATTTAAATGCTCTACCATAGGGGTACTCACATTTCTGAAAGCAGTGATGTAACCTATTCCCTAGCTAATCTTCTACAAGCCCCCAAAAAGCAGAGTCAGGCACTGGAAGGTAACAGCACCTCCTCCTTTCAAGTCCCTGCTGAAAAACTCAGCCTCCAGCATCTCAGAAAGACGAGATGTTGTCTAAATATTATAGAGGATTCTTCCAGAGATGTCTCTTAATAATCATAGTAAAACGAGTATTCTTCTGTCTACTTACCTACATTCCACATACAGGCTTGTGATCTTGCAGTGACATTTTATTCTAAGCATCTGGACACAAGGAGGGCATTTTCCAGGGTGACATGGCAAAACACAAGGGTGAGGACAACCCGCAGGCCGTGACTTAGAGCACCCTTCTTCACAGTGAAAGCATTCTGGGCCAGCCTGAAAAGTAACCAGGAAATAAATCACCAGAATACCTAACACGTCCACATACTTAGACTTAGATACCCCACTAGAACAAAGCACTTCTGTAAGCCCCACAAGTACAATTAATAGGGCTGAAGAGCCTGCTCAGCAGGTACAATGCTTACTGCATAAGTGCAGGGACCGGGTTCAATCCCCAGCACAGACATAAAAGCCAGCTCTGGTGGCATACACCTGCACTAACAAGGAAGGCAGAGACAGGAGGACCCCTGGAGCTTGCTATTGAAAAGTTCCCAGTTCAGTGAGATACCCTGTCCCCAAACAATGTGAAGAATGATGGAAAAGGATGTCTGATGTTAAAAAACTTGTGGTATCACATTTGAAGTGTTTCAAGGATACAGTCAGCATGCTCCGTCCTAAGGATGTTACCTTATTTTTGCCAGTAGAGCTATCAACTTCAGTAACTTTGTGGCACTCTTTCATACATGTATGATTCTGACAGCGCAACATTCTTCCACAAAGTCTCTTGCAAGAATAGGGTCCTACAGCATGGCATGGTAGTGGGCTCACCTTTAAAAAAAAATACATATATGTATATATATATATATGTATATATATATATATATATATCCAACTAGCACAACAACACCTATACACAAAACTTTCTGCACTTATATTTCAAAAATGACTAATTTGAGATCAACTTTCACAATGGTCTAACATGTTTCCATTAATAATATTTATATCAAAATTAAGCACCTGTCAACACATTCCTCTAAAAATAGGTGTCAGAAAGAAAACCTCTATTACTGAAATAGAAACCTGACACGATTCTATAGTGAGCTCATTTTCACATGGAAGCAACGCAGATTGTTTTTAAATGTGCGTTCTTTATTACACTGAGAGACAACAAACAAGTTATTTCTAACATCTCTAGGACAAAAGTGATAGATTACAAGCTAAACTTAGAGATTATACCAATAACTCACCTCATGCTTCCCCAGACATTCCCTGCAAGAAAAACAAAAGTGAAAGCATTATAGATTCTTTAAGATGGGTGACTAAAACAAATATGCTGATTACACTACTTCTATTAAGTAAAAATTAAGCACTTAGAAATAAGCAATTATAGCAAATACAGAATATAAAGTTGACATACACGGGTCAAGTCTTTGCAAAAGAGTAGCAGTGAATAGCTGGGACATGAAACTTATTAACAATAGCACACAGAAAAATAAAATGGGTATAAATCTAATTGTATAACTGAATGACATGACTTTTAAAAACTACAAAATGCTGAGAAGAAAACTGAATGGTTTAAATGAAGATTCCATATTAAAAACAGAGTGGTATATACCTCAATTTTAAAGTCACATTTCTTCCCAATTTCATCTACATTCAAAACAATTCCAAATCCTCACCAAAGACAAGCATGGTGGTATAGCACTGCAACCCTGCACTCAGACGAAAGACTCGGCCACATGAGGAGTTCAAGGCCAGCCTCAAGTCTGTATGAGTTCTTACAAAGCAAGGTCAAGACTAGCCTGGATTACATGGTACCCTAGCTCAAAAACCAAAACAAACAGACAAACATTTAATCTAAAGTCTGTATGAAAAAAAAAAAAAACAGTAGATATGAAACAGCCAACATAATACTGAGAAAGAACAAAGCTAAAGGACTAACATGCTCTGACTCAAGACTCTATAAAACTCAGTTACCGTGTGGAGCCAGGCAGTGGTGGCGCACACCTTTAATCCCAGCACTTGGGAGGCAGAGGCAGGCGGATTTCTGAGTTCAAGGCCAGCCTGGTCTACAAAGTGAGTTCCAGGAAGCCAGGGCTATACAGAGAAACCCTGTCTCGAAAACAAACAAACAAACAAACAAACAAAAAACAAAAACAAAAA
The DNA here is from genome assembly GCF_000001635.26 of Mus musculus. Lineage (NCBI taxonomy): Eukaryota > Metazoa > Chordata > Mammalia > Rodentia > Muridae > Mus > Mus musculus. Next base: position 72,525,563 of record NC_000071.6, read on the forward strand.
AAAAAACAAAAAAACATGTGGTGCTGATGAAAGAACAGAAACAGAATAAATAAACTAGAACAAAGAGCCCAGAATTAAGCTCACACAAGTAAAATCAGCTCATCTTTGACAAAAACAAAGGCAAATTACAGGAGAAAATTTCTTCTCAACAGTGGTAGTGCTGGAACAAATATATGTCCACTTTAAAAGAACCAGACTTTATTCCTCTCACAATTAACTCAAAACAGATTACAGACCAAATACAAAACACAAAAGTATATACACAGGATATGAACTAAATCATCTTGGGTGTCAAGAAGACTTTTAAGAAACAATGCCAAAAGTATAACCCATAAAAGGAAACGGGTAAGTTGTCATTTACTAAACTTTACAGAAGACGAGTCACAGATGAGAGACAACATTTGCAAGATATATCTAGTAAACTATACAAAGAACTCATGCTTATGGACAGACAAAAAACAAACCACCCCATTTGAAAAATGGTCAAAGACCCAAGCAAAAGAGAAACCTTATCAAAACAATGATAAGTGCCCTAGTGACATGTAAAAAGACGTCAGGCATCAAGTCATTAGAAGCTGTAAATTATAGGCAAGACCTCCACGCATCTAACAAAACAGCTGGCGTGCCACCAGTGCCCTACGCTAACAGGATCCCAAGCAAGAAGACCACTACTGATGTTGAGGAGAGTGCAAAATGCTCTGACAGCTTCACACAGCTAACACAAATTCATCATACGGCCCAGCAGTTATACTCTGAATAAGCTAATATCTAAGTAAATTAATACGTAAATAATATCTAAATAAGCTAAATATCTAGATAAGCTAAGAAGCTATACATACACAAAAAATTATATATAAATATACAGCAGCATTATTTTTAAAAGCAACCAAAATGTTGACAGGTGGATGGGTGAAACCACCCGTGAGTATATGGTCAAAATAAATTGAAGCAGTGAGTTAGTAAAGGAAAAAAAGAGGCACAAAGTTGAGAGTGGGTGGGAAGGCAGGAATGGATCTGGTAAAAGCTGGAGAAGGGAGAAAGGGCTGACTATCATCCAAATTCAGTCCATAAAGTTCTCAAAAAATAAAATAGTACATTAAAAATAAGTCAGCTATGAGATGTCCAGGCAGTACAATAATGTTTTTCAGTGATAAATAAAATCTGAGTTATCAACCCATGAAAAAATATAGTGGAACCTAACTTCCTAAGCTAAGTGAAAAGAGCTAAGTACGGAAAGGCTGCACACTGCATGGCTAGTTGTACGACAGTCTGGGACACACAAAACCAACCACAGAGAGGCCAGCGTGAGAAGCTTCAGTTCTAACAAGCATCTGAAGAATTCACACTAACCTGCAGTTCCCAATTTTTTCAGGGAACCTACTATTTCCATGATTATAAACCAAGAAAGAGAAAAAGGACACCACAAGAATACAACCTAATACTAATATTGCAAAATTATTGGAAAAATTTGTTTTTGTTTTTGTTTTCTTTTCTCCTTTGTAAAAACAAAACACCAGGACCTGTCCCTCAGACTATTCTAGACCTCACTCACTAGGTAGCCCAGACTGGCCTTAAACTTGTCATCTTTCTGCCTCAGCCTCTTGAATGCTGGGATTACAGGCATGCTTACCACACATAAACTTAAAAAATATTTTTAAAATATTTATTCAAGTTTTATGTATATGGGTGTTTTACCCAGACATACATGTATACCATGGGTGTGCCTGGTGCCCACAGAGACCAGAAGAGGGCATCAGATCCCCTGAAAGTAGAGCTAGAGACGGTTATAGTTATACACAGCCATGTGGGTGCTGAGAATCAAACCTAGATCCTCTGTAAGAAGAGAAATGCTCTTAACCACTGAGCTATCTCTCCAACCTGTTCAAAAAATTAACATACTAGGAAACCGAATCCAGCACCACGTAAAAGAGATTCTGTACCACAACACAGTAGAAGGGAAGTTGCAGAAGAAAAATGACTTTTAGAAATAAAGAAATCCAGAATTCTCTCTTTGAAAGATCAATATCCAAAACGCACCAATTGTTCATTTGGAACCTAAGCCCTGAACAACCCACTTTCTAATATTATGCTCCTTCCCAGAACTGTTCCTTCTTCCCCTCTAATCCAGTCTCTGCTGAAAGTATGAAACATTAAGGGATCTGCCGTACTTCCATTCTTCTAAGTTCAACTCCTTAAAACTCAAACTCCATCACTCCCTGATCAATCCAGGAAACTTTCCTTGGATTCCCAATGCTTCCTTTACACTTCTAGTTTGCCATCTAAACCTGGCTGGACTAAGAAATACCACACTTTAGTGTAGGAATCACCAGGAAAAGTGACAAATAATGAGCTTCTTGGAAATCATGACTGTCAGCACCTGTTGCTCTGGAGAGCTAAGGACAGTACACTCTAGCTAAAAGAGGACACATACAGCCAGATATGCATAGGACGTTTCAGTGTCCTAGCAAACACAGTTAAGAAAGAATTAACTAGAATATGGAGACTGGCTTGCAGGTCAGCGTGAAATGGTGATGAAACCTAAAAGGCAAAGAAGGCCCAGTTCAACCTTCATACTATGTCAGACTCTGGTTCTTACACAGGGATGGGAACTTGACACGGAGGGCAAGGCAGGGCCGTCTGGATGAATGCAGGCTCAGCTGGCTGCTCCCAAGGGCCTGATGGCTGATGCTAGAGGGAAACACAAACCCCGTCAAGTCAGAAGGGCTATCCCACACAGCCTTCCTAAGAATCTAGGGAAACAGACCTCTTGCTCACACAGGCTGAACCCCATCCAATGCTCAACTAAATGTGCTTACTGAATATCTTACCCCATCTGCATGTAAACATCATTCTTCTCCATACACACTCAACACTAAAAACTGAGGCAGATGCCAAGATTAAAAGCTACAACTGAGGCAGCAGAGCCTTCTTAACCTCTTGTAAGCCAAAAGCAAAATGAAAAACACGTAAAACTCCAACATCCACCCACTGCATGCCATCTCCCGTATGTTCCTCATCACCTAGAACCTGACATATAGCCAGGGCTCAATAAATACTGAATAAATGAGCGACAAAGTAAATTAAGAGATATCTATACTTCTGGCCATACTTGAAGGAAAACTGGCAAATTAATCTAAATATGATTATCATACCATATTTACAAATATTTGCTTATTAGTTTCTCCCCCGAGCCCCAATCTTCCTTCCAGTCTTGGGTAATGAACCCAGGGTCATAGAGCTACTGGGGAAGTCCCCACCACTGAACAATACACCAGCCTTCATGAGTTTCTCAAGACAAAAGACCAAGTCTTGTTTTCCTCACTCCCCTGAGGAAGAGTCTGAGCAGTGTGCTTAGCACTGTAAAGACACCTTTACTATGGCTTGTTAAATAATCACTGGAGAAAGAACACCTCACAGCCAAGTATTCTCTCTAACAACACTGTCCTTACCCTGCCAGTCTGCTTTACTAATGCTTGATCATGGCATGACTCAGGACACAAGTGCCCACACTTCTCCAGAACTTTTTGGCAAGGCTGATGGCACGGTGGACATGGGCCAAAGTGACAGCGGTGTTTTTCTTGACTTGCATGATGACATGTTGGTGGTCGACTAAATCAGAAAGTATTTAAGTTACCTTTGAGAACTGAACAATACATCTACAGTGCAATTACTTTAAATACCTTCTGAAGTCATAGAAAAGGAACAACATGAGCATTACTTGAAAACACTAACACAAAATAAAATTAGAACACAATAAAAAATCAGTATGAATTTAAATGTTAAGACATCAGATGTTGGGCTGTGGAATGCTTCATACCAACCTGCACAGCTCTTTGCACTTAGGTGGCCTTGTGGTCCGCTCTCGGCCACAGGGTACTGTCACCTTTGCATTACCACAATTGCACTTCACATCTACCGTTTCTGGACATGGATAGCAACTGCCTGAGGACAAAAACACATTGATTGACTTACCAAAATGCCCATCAATGGCTAATCAGACAGTATACTTGTATAACGCAAAACAGGATCATCTGCCATCAGAAAGCAGCAGTAATATGAACAATTTTTAGCACATTAAGCAAAAGAAGCTATGCACAAAGGTTCTGTGCTTCAGTGTTTGATTCCACATATACAGAGGAAATAGGAAATACTAATTTCTACTGTTCCAAGTCAGGAGAGTAGCTCAGGAGGACACAAGCTTTGAGAAACCCTGGGATGGTACACCTTTCCTTATGTATACTTGGTTAAAAAAAAAGAAAATCAATAGAAAATAGTCTGGTGTAATGACTCTAGAAGTTAAAAAAGAATCACTCTAAAGCAAAATGAATTAACAATTCATTTAAATAATGAAAAGATTAAAGAAATTGTTTTATTATAAAATTATTAACTTTATACTTCAGTGTTGTAAGTATAATCCAGTGAAATTTCAATCTTGACAATAAAACAATTCACATTATTCTTATCTACATGACCAGGTTTTATTTTGATTTTTCCAAAAGAATGCTGCAGTTTTCAAATTAGTGGGGACATTTAGGTCACTCTCATTTAGCATATCATATCAGTACCTGTACTTAACAATAGTTTCTAATCCACACTCAACAGTTCAGAGAAGAACTTAACAACCTTACTGGCATGACAAAATTACAGCAACACTTTTTAAAAATCAAAGCTTGAAAACAATAAGAAATAATTTATCTAAACAGTCTTCCTACTGATCAAAAGAATTTATTACAGAAACAGGTATGGAGGCTAAATTAAGTCTCAGTAATTATCATTTCAAAACTAAAGTGAAGACAAATAATGACCAGTCCATTAAGAGCCAAAATGAGCAGGATTCCAATAACTGCAGAATCACACAGTGGCCTTGCCCGTAAATGAACTATGTATCAGAGTCTCACACACTCACCACCAGTGTGCAGTGAGGATGCTCTCCCTAGGAGCTCCAGTATAACTCTGACTACAAAGGCAACTAGAGTGATGAGATAGTATGAAATAATAACTCTCATTTGAAACTGATTTAAACTAATGTTCAATCATCTTCTAAATAATCATTTTAGGCTCTAGGAAGATTCTCTAATCTCTAAGAGCTAATAAGCACTTTCACAATAACCAAAGTTATAAAAAAATACAAACATGAATCTGATCAAACTTCTAGACTGAACAACTTATCAAAAAATGCAGAGGATAAAGAAACATTAAAAAATACCAGAGACGTAATCTGCAAAATCCAGACTGGAAAACCAAATGGCTATCTAATTTCTTCAAATAAATCACAAGCCATTAAAAAACCAGCAGTGAAGGAAATGACAGCTTTAAAGACTAGCATTCAGTATCAAAGGCCATATCCATTCTTCTATAACTTGTGAGTCACAAATCAAATAAAAATTGTCACACGAATTTCAACATCAAATGTTTTATTTTTCCAATATGAATATTTATAGATGTGCTTCAAATGGTAGGGGAAATGCATCTGAGATTTCTCCACTAAGAGTGATGCTTGCTGCAGCCTTCCTACAGATACCCTTTAGCAGACAAAGTATGCTCCCATCCTTTTCTACATAAATTGTTCTGTAATCCAACTAAATCCAACTCACTGTAAATCCAACTCCGTGTGACACACTGACGATTTGGACAGCCAATACTACAGAACTGGATGACAGGACGCCTAAAACTTTAGTACCTTTACAAACACATTCATGAGTTAGACTCGTCTATAATTTGTTCTTATTGGTTAAATAGTATAAAGTGGACATTCAGTACAGATTGGTTTATAGATGCCATGCCAAAACTCATGCGAAAACCAAGTAGTCTAGTTATACTCCTGCTGAGGAGACTGCATACTCACTACCCTTGTCCAGCCATCACAGTAGTCAGACTGCTCACATAAAAGCCACCATTTGAAACATAACCTACACGGCCCTGTCCACATGCTCATTCCCTAGAAATCCTATCTATTAATTAATTAATTAAATTTGCTTGCTTGTTTGTTTATACGGGTGGGAGCATTTTTTCCCTGCATGTATGTCTGTGCACCGTCTACATGCCCCATGCATGTAGAGGCCAGCCAAGGCCGTCTAGTCCCCATGAAACCACAATTGAATGGTATAAGCCACCAAGCAAGTGCTGAGACTCAAACCCAAGACTGGACTACGGGGTGGTGCTCATAAATGTTGAGCCATCTGTCTGGCCTCCCTTCTCCCCAGGATTTCTTTAACCCAGCACATCCAGGGCATCACATCTCCCTGTGATGTCTCTATGAGTGTCCACACTACATTTTGCACCTAGTGCATTAGACAACTCTCATTTCCAGGTGACATGAATCCTCCTGTTTCTCAGATCTACTCTCAAATGTCACCTTTTCAGAGCCCTCTTCTTAGCAAGTTCTAAAACAATACACAGCATCTTTAGTTTTACTCTCATTTTCTTCTGCTTACCACTACCTAAAATCTGCATTAATTTCTCTATATTCTACTGAGGTGGGGAAGTAGAAGTTAGTGAGCCTATAAGAGCAAAGACTTTGAAATGTCATTATAATCTAGAACACAGTTTTCAAAGAGTGATCCAGAAACCCTGGGGTCCTTGAGACCCATTTGGAGGGATCTGCAAAGTCTCATGAATATATAGAATTTTCTAGAAGCTAGTGACAAGTAATATTAAAATAGAAGAGAAGGTAATATTAAAATAGACTGACAGAAGCAGGTTTATGAATTAGCTATATTTTAACCAGCTAGATATTATATTTATAAGAATATATAATAATATATTCATTAGCCCAAATAATATTATATTTATAAGAATATAAAATAATATATTCATTAGCCCAAATAAGATTATATTTATAAGAATATAAAATAATATATTCATTAGCATTTCTGAAGGAAATTTAGTTCTTAACCAAAAATAAAAGTCATGCTATTTGTATCAAAGTATAATGGGATTATTTTATATAAAAAAATTTGAAATAAACCACTTAAAATGATTAAATTTTATTTTAACATCAAATACAACAAATGTAAATGGGTAAAACCCACACATTAAGAAAAATGTCTAAGGTCTCAAAAAGAATAAAGAATCCTGAGACTAAAATATCCCAGAATCACCAGCATGAGATAGCCCTTATTACTTATAAGTTCATAAAAGTATAAAAAAATGTATACTACAACCAAATCTATAAATACCTTTTTTAACAGTCTCCATAGGGAAGGTTTAAAAAAAAAAAGTAGGCTCTATCATCATGGTATTATATTACAAACTATACAACTTACATTCAGACTTCGGTTTGATTTTTGCTACAACACTGCTCTGGGAATTTCCCTAAGTCACTTAACTTTAATTGCCTCATTTAAAAATAGAATTTTAGTGACTGTCCTACCTTCTCCAGAGTGCTAGGAGGCCCAAATAAGATAACAATCTGAAAGCTCTCTATTGACTCAAAAGCAGAGGAAACACAAACTTAAAATGACATCTACTATGAAATTTTACCTCTATGGCAGACAGACGGACACTTATGGTTTCTACATCCTAAAGTCCGTCCACAATTTTGATCACAAGGTGGACAGTTTCCAGGGCAACACTAGAGAGAAAGCAATATGTAAAGAAGAATAATTTAACCCCACACACAACACTTCATTCCTAGTCATTTATAGAATTTTAGAAAGCAAAAAGTTTCTTTTCACTCTAAGGATAAAATTTTTACGAATATCAACATTATTCTAGTAATAATACTACATTATTTAAGAATTTATTAGTTTAAATAGAAAATAACAATTTAATAAAACCAGGCTTAATGTCTTTGCCTCTTAATTATTCTATGCCATAATATTCCCATCACTTTCTTTCTATACAGAAAATTACATTATCCCAAGGATTTAATCAAATCCAATCAATTTTCAGACAATGAGTCTGGCTAATTTAATTTTAAAACAATTAAGAAAGAAGCAAAGCTGATCTTCTTAGCCTGTCACATCCTTCATTTCTAATCTCTGAGGAACAAATATTACCTAGCTGAATTTTCATTCATTAATTTCAGGCAACTACTTAGAATCTATATTGTCAATTTAATTCTTTCCATAACTTTTCTCATATTCAGTTGGTTTTATGGTTTTGTTTTTTGTTTTGTTTTGGCTTTAAAGGAAACATAGGTTGTGATTGTCCTACAGACACTTAGGGCTGTAAACTTAAGACCAAGTTTCAGTACACAAAGATACACATTACTGAAGAGCGTATTAATCAATTAATCAAAACATTCAATTAGACAGATATTGTCGAGTAGCAATGAAGATAAAGGTTTTAGTAGCAATAATAGAAAATGTTATATATGGTCCATGACTTGAACAACTGGCATTTCTATGCATAAGTTACAATAATAAGATATACCCTCTTGTCCAAACACCAAAAAAGTTGACAACAGACTGGAAGTCACAGATTTTAGAGATGAATCAGGCAGCATAAGACAACAATCCTTGAGACGGGAGACACGGAGGGAGGACCCCACAATGACATTAGCCCAGACCTAGAGGCTTCTAGGCTGTTCTTGATCACAAGCAGGCAGAATCTGGTGATTTGAGTTGAGCAGGTAATGTAGGCTAGTATGATACATAGTTCATGTAGGCTAGTATGATACAATTTATAGTGAGAAAGCAACGGCATGGAGAAATCTCTGGAAAAACTCCAGAACAGATCCTTTTGTTTGAGTTTTTGCTTAAATACATGTAAGAAGTAACTTCAACACCTCCAAAATAGTACTAAGGAAGGAAAAAAAGAACACTATCTAGAGTTCCCAGGACTCGGATCAGTTTGTATTCCTTACAGTCAGTGTGGAAGAACTTTCTGATACTCAAGCATCAGCAGAAAGCTAAGAGTTATCACCTTAGTGCTGAGACCATCTCAACCCCAGACAGCAGGCCTAAAAGGAGCCCATGATCTCTGAGTAACTTAATGCCCAGAGCAACCCTTTAAAAGTATTTAAAGGAAAGCAAAGAAAAGGTAAATACTTAAAGGGAAAAAGACGTCTGCACTACCTAAAAAGCAATAGAAAATGTCCTTAACAGGACAGGAAGCAGGAAAATATAACAACAACAAAAGTAAAAGAGAACAGAAAAATCAACTGAAAGACGCATTAATGAGAGCAGACAGAACTGACAGGCAAGCAAAGCAGGCATCTGCATACAGCGCATGCAGCGCATGCAGCGCATACAGTGCATACAGTACACACAGTACACACAGTGCATACAGTACATACAGTGCATACAGTGCATACAGTACATACAGCACATATAGCGCATACAGCGCATGCAGTACATACAGTGCATACAGTACGTACAGCGCATGCAGCACATACAGCACATACAGTACATACAGTACAAAGTGAGCACGCAGAGCAGAAGCATGCACGCCACACCAAGTCCCATCAACTCCTTAAGGTGAAAATACACACCTAAAACAAAACACACAGTGTGCGAGAAAGATTAGAAAACACAAAAGCAACTGGTGAGGCTGAAGACAAAGCTCATCACCTATCCAGTACACTACAAAGCCACATGAAAAACTGAAACAGCACTGCTGAGCTCAGGGACTTCAAGGAGCATGCGTGTCATGAAGCACTGAGGACCATGAGATAACAGAAAGAAAATCAAGTTTAGAATCTATAAATTTGATGAGAAGTTTCTATCCTAGAAGCTAGTTCAATGAAAACCAAGCTAAAAAAAAAACATGAGAAACACTACACTAAGTAACATCAGGAAATTACTACAAACTGAGAAGGAAAACTCTTCAAAATCACCCAGAGAGCAAGAAGAGAACAAGAGGAATTTGATACCCTCTTGTTAAGAAAAAGCAAGCTAAGAGGCAGTGGGCAAAATTAATTAAGTACAGGGGACAAAAGTACTGTAGAACTAGAGTTCTGCAGTAAAAGATAAAAAATGTATTCTCAAAAAGGCAAAGGAAAAGCATTTTCTCATATATAAAGGTGAAAAAAAAATTGGCCAGCACAAGAAACATTTAAGGGAGTGCCAGAGATAGAAAGGAAACTGAAGTAGAAAGCCTACATCCAAACAAAAAGACATGTTAAACACATAGGACAACAAAGAACTACTTTGTATTCTTTCCAACACTTCTAAAATAACTGAGGCTGGAGAAAGGGCTCAGCAGTTGAGCGCTCTTGCTCTTGGTTCCTAGCACCCTGTCTGTCAGGTGGCTCAAAACTTCATAGAACTCTAGCTCCAGGGTAGCTAATGCTCTCTCGCCTGTCTCTGAGGGTGCCTGCACTCATCTGACAAGCAGAAACACATGCACATAAATAAAATTAAAATAAGCCTCTAAGACTGTAACTATTTAAAACAGTAATAAAAGCAACATATTTGGGGTTTCTAAAACACATAGTTATATTGGATAGGTGTACCATAAACTAGGTCAAAACAAATTATAAAATACACAGTAATCATTCCTAAAGAATTTGAAGCCCACAGTAACAACTCAAAGAAAGGAAGAAGGAAGGGAGGAAGAGAAAAGAAAGAGGATGAGATGAATCATAGCTAATAAGCAAATAAAGAAGTTAAAATAGAATCACTGAGAAACAGGTCAAATAGAAGACAAATGAGAAAGGAACAAATAAATAATCAGAAAATCACTAGCATGGTAGTTAACAGGTAAGGCAAGTATGGTGGTGGGTGCCTTTAATCCCAGCACTCAAGAGGCAGAAGCAGGCAAAATCTCTGTGAGTTAGAGCCCAGTATGGTCTACACAGTGAGTTCCAGGACAACTACATGAGTCCCCGTCTCAAAACGAACAAACAAAAGAGATGGTAAACAGATTTAAATAATCATGCTAAAAGTAAATAATATGTAGTCAAATGAAATGACAAATACTGCCACCACAGATTAAATGAAATCTAAATGCTGTCTGTAAGAAACGCACTTCAAATGTAAAGATATGAACAGGTTGAAAGCTTAAAAGAATAAGATACACACTAAAAATAAGTAAAAAACCCTAAAATTATTCACATTTCAATAAATTTAAGAACCAGGAATCTTGCCAAGAAACAAAGCACCTTTTTTTTGTTGTCTGTCTGTTTGTTTGTTTTTTTGTTTTGAGACAGGGTTTCTCTGCATAGCCCTGGCTGTCCTGGAACTCACTCTGTAGACCAGGCTGGCCTCGAACTCAGAAATCTACCTGCCTCTGCCTCCCGAGTGCTGGGATTAAAGGCATGCACCACCACTGCCCGGCTCAAAGTACATTTTATAATGAAAGAAAAAAATAAATGCACATAAGAGCCACAACACTATAGCCCCAACAAAATACTCCAGTCAGATTTCCTCCAAGCCAAGCATCAATAATTTCTATCATCATCTCACCTTTGTTAGGTGTCATCATCAATATAACTGTTACTTTAACACTACTAAGGACATTTTCGATCAGAAAACAGAAACAGCCCAAAAACTGAACTGAGAATTAGTGCGTGAGACAAGAAGACTACATACAGTCTTTGTTGTTTTGTTTGTTTTGTTGAGACAAAGTCACACCATATTAGCCCAGGTTGTCCTCAAACTCAAAATTTTTTTGAGTCAGACCCCTGAATTACCTACCCATTTGTGCCACCACATTAAAAAACTGGCACGAATTACTACTACTACAAGCAAGTGTTAATGTAGAATGTTTACTAGTATTTGATACAGAAAACAACATTCCTGAGTACTTGAGAAACAAATTAAAAGTATTTATTTTCCATATAATATATGGGATTTTTTTTTCCCAAAAGGAAAAAGTTCACAACTTTTAAATCAGTTCCCAAGCTGGCCACACATACCTTTCTCCTACACTGATGCTTTTGACAGTCCCGCATTTTAACACACTTTGTTTCACAAAGGTAAGGCTTGTGACAAGGCATTCGCTTTGTGTGCTTTCCACAACGACACTGTTTTTCCACTTCCTAGGACAAGCACCAAGAAGCAATGTTAAACGGACAAGTGTTAATGTTTTTCTGCACACTGCAATTTCTGTAATTACTAAAAGGACAAAAATCTTAGCAACAAATTTGTATTAAAAACTAACTACACCAAAACTGAATGTCCTAAAATACTTGTTCTACTTTATTCCTCCAAATAGGACCTCATATGAACTAAGAGGTATCAAACAGTAAAAAGAATGAAAACAAGTCAATTTATAGGTAGTTCCTGCCATAACACCTATACATCTAGTCTCAGTATAATAAGACAAGTGGGGTGTTAAGTAACCTAGTTGGTTAATGGAGTAGTATGGTCGAAGCCAAACTATGTACATACTTAAAGTCTCAAATCTAGATATGTCTGTCTCCGTTGTATATAGGCTGAATTCAACAGAGTTCTAAATATCTTCTGGTAGCAAACAAGCCCATACTGAACTATGCAAGTGAGAACATTATAACTTGTCTCAAGGAAAACAATAAAGGGTAATGCTCAGATTTGATTTCCATATCAATAATATATACATATTAAATAACACAAACTGACTATGAGACATGTTCTGGGAGCAATGACAAACATACAACACAGTTTCTTCTGACATATTTTAGTGCATAGCTCTTGAAAGAAAGTATATGGGACACAACTAACTTGTCTGCATGTTTCACAAGGACCTCGGTGGCAACGCTGTGAACACCTATGGATTCCACATTCAAGTATTTTGTCACAGCTGTCTCCACAAGTTGGTACATCTTCTGTACAAGGCAAAGAAAACTCTGGAAAGCAAACAAAATGTTAAATGTTAAATAAGATAAATTATTATGAATCACTAACAAAGTTCCTGTTCTTTAGTTCCTGAAGAATGACAGCTCTTTTGAACTTTATAAAACTTTTATAACCATATAATTAGACAAAAATAACCTTAATAAAAATAATTCCTAGCCGGGCGGTATTGGCCCACGCCTTTAATCCCAGCACTTGGGAGGCAGAGGCAGGTGGATTTCTGAGTTCGAGGCCAGTCTGGTCTACAAAGTGAGTTCCAGGACAGCCAGGGCTACACAGAGAAACCCTGTCTCGAGACCCCCCCCCCCCACCAAAAAAAAAATTCCTAATATTTCTACAAGACTAATCCCAAATTCACAATTCTCTTCCCTATTTCTCCCAACCAATGCCATCATCTGCCAAGGTTTGCTTTGTTTTTTGTTTTTTGTTTTTCCCTTTGAGACAATGTCTATTATTTTAGCCCTGGCTGTCCTAAACTCATTATGTAGGCCAGGCTGGCCTTGAATTCAGAGATCCACTTGCCTCTGCCTCCCAAGTGCTGAGATTAAAGGTGTGTACCACCACAATCAGCAAGCTTATATTTCTTAAAAATAAATTTAACATGCAAGTTACTGACAATAAACATTTATATGAGCAAACTACTTCAGAAATTGTTATCTAGGGAGATGAGTTTGAGGACTTAAAACTGAGGGATTTCCACAACATGCAGAACTTTCTTTTTAAATTTGTTCAATCTCACAGGGATGGAAAAGTATAAACTTTAAAACACTATAAAACTCACCTTTAACAATCACATTATGTATGACAAGTAGTAAAAACAATCTTATAGATGACTTCTAGTGGAGAGTCAAGAAAGCTTACTCAACTAACCACACTCCTCCATAAAAACAACCAAAACTCGCAAGGTAAGCTAACACCTAGTGACAGCAGCAGCCAGCCTCCCTCAGTCCCAACGTACACAGATGGCATGTTAAAACTGATGACTTCCAATGATACACCATAATCACTCAAAATCAGTTGATATGAGGTGACAGTTCTCTCCATGTGTGGTTATTTGTGGACATACACATGAGTACAGTGACTGCTACATAACCTCTCACGCAGAAATTTCACCTCCCTCAAGCCTCTATGCAGGCTAGTCACCCATCCTCCTCCCAGGCCCCTAATTCCTGTCAGTATTTGACTTTTCTAAAAAGGCAAGGACTTCAATTCCCACAGGATACAGCTTTTTCAAATTAGGTTGTTCCATTTTGTAATACACATTAGCATTTCTTCCATGTCTTCATATAGCTCAATAGCACATTTCCTTTAAAATAAATCTTACTTGATTTCTGACATGGACAGGACCTCTTCCCAGATCGAGGACACTCTCCACAAGCACCAACATGACAAACTTGCTCACATGTATGATTACCACATGGCAGTGTCTTTCCACATACCTAAAATAAAAGCGCTCATCAAGAGATTAAATCTACACAAAAAGGCAGAATAAAACATAACCCACTTGCAACCACAGCTTCATTATGCCCTCCTCATTATTATGCTGTATATCTCACACAAGAGTCACACACATGTATGGGCACACATTTACATATGCATACTTATTTCCTGTGTACCAAAGAATGTATCACAAAAATATAAGGACAGGGGTATACTCAGCTTAGTATGAACACCTTCTAACCCCTTCCAACCCTAGGAAAAGCAAATCACAGAAACAATTCTACTCTCTCAATGACACTACCTCAAGAGGAGAACGGTGGGGGCTGAAGCAAAAAGGAGAAAGGTGAGTGGTAAATCTATACACTGAATTAAAAATTCAGCAACTAACTTATTTTGAGGGAAAAATAAAAACTTTCCCTCCAGTAATTAAGGTATTAAATTGAAAACTAGCTGAACCCGTTGTTCCTCTTTCCCTCCTATTCAACTGACCTGACTGGACAACACCTATGCTCCCAGCCGCCTGTCTCTACCCTCGCTCGTTACCTCCCACCCTCAGAGGCACCAACACTCACTTGATCACAATGCCACACTGGGCTTGCACAACTTCTTTCTGCTACTTTTTTGCCACATACACATTTTTGTCTACTAACTCTTGGACAAGGCTGACAGTTTCCTAAAATTACAATCACAAATTAGTATACAAATATCAAAAGCAACAAAAACAGCTCTGCCTCTGTGTAAAGTCAGAGTTTCTCACGCATGCCCTTTACCTGCATGGCAAGGATTTTCACACTTATGATGTCCACAAAGCAGCTTTCGCCCACATGGCAGCTGACAGGACCACTGCTTGGCACTGCACCTGCGAGGGATAGGCTTGGCTTTCTTACAGTAACAAGTGGTTGTGACCATCTTTGGACAAGGAGGGCAGGGACCTAGAATGCAACAGAGAGGTGGGGAGGGGCATGATTAAAAGTCAGTAAAGAAAACTTCTAAGTCCCACATGTTCTTCTCTACCATTCTCCTCAGTGCTACTTTAAAGGGTAAACCTTTCTCCATTGTCTCACGGCAAACTTCAGTTCAACTTGGATAACTTTGTCTGCTTCAACAACTACACATATAATAAGAAACTCACCTGGATGGCAGAGCAGCAAGCATTTATGACCACAAGAAGGTTTAAATTCTCTCTCACATACTTGGCCACACGAATGAGGTACAAGCCACGGATCTAAAGGTGGATCTTCTACTTTTCCACAGTAGCAATAATATCTACTAGGTGTTTCTGATCTTTTGTATTCAAATCTACATTTTGGACTACAAAAAAAAATATTAATTCTTAATAGAATTAATTTAATTCTTATTAAAAGCAACATGAGACAACAGTAATAAAATTATACTTTAAATTTTCATTAAGTAAAAAAATATATTCTTACTAAAATCTCTGCACAAATCATTAGTAAAATCTCTGCACAATACATTTTCCTGAAATATGGAACTATTTTATACTCACACTTTCTGACACAAGCGCCAGAGGCCCTTGTGGTAAGGCTACACACAAAACTTGGCAACACTCGCCCTTTCCTCATATTTGTACTGTTACAAATTGACACTATCACATGTCGTCAGCTGCCATGCAGTAACACAGATAGCAAAAGTACAACCACGAAGACAAAGCAACATTAGTTTTCAACTAGCCAAGATTTTTAACCAAAATTTCTACAAACTACATTTCTGCAATATTCACTCAGATTTATATAAGGCTTGGTTTTAAAAGTTTTGTTATAGAGTCTATAACTAAACAAAATATATTCGTAAAAGAAAACAAAAAAAGGAATCAGGTTATACACAGGCTACATATAGCACGAAAAAAATATAACAAAATCCTAAAATTAAGAGGAAAAAATTGAATATAAACAATGTAAAAGAATTTTTCCGTTTTTAAAAAGGTGCATTTATTTTTTACTTTACGAATATTTTGCCTACATACATGTCTGGTGCCTACAGAGACCCAAAGGTGTCCGATATCCTAGAACTGGAGTTGCAAAGAGCTGTGAGCCACACTATGAGTGCGTCCCCTGCAAGCGTGATGCATACTCTTAAACACTAGCCATTGCTCCAGCTCGGAGAACTTCCTAATGTTCAATCTCTAGCACAAAGTACACATATCTCAAGTTCACTAATGTCAAGGAAAATGTTAAATATTATTTTACAATCTCTGCTAAAGCAGAATGACATCATCAAAGTAACTTTGGGTGCTAGGAATGACAACCATCAAGTCTATCTAAAATTCATTTGAAAAATCATCACAGGCCACTCCTAAAGACATTCTAAGCCTTGTCTCTTCCCAAACAACTGAGTACAGTCAATGTTCTGTACCAGGCTATTTGTAGACCACCGTTTAAATTTGTTTTGCATAAAAAGCAATGTATTTTCACTGTCATGAGAACATGCTGTGCTTCCAAATAAATACCACACAAGTGTTCAGAATAACCAAAACATATTTGTTGTCATAATCAAATCTCAATAACAAGGTATGGAGAGATGGCTCAGCTGCTCTTGCAGAGGATCTGAGGCCAGCTCCCAATATCATGTGGCTCATAATAGTCTAACTCCAGCTTGGTCCGGGACCCGCCGAACTTAGGAAATTAGTCTGAACAGGTGAGAGGGTGCGCCAGAGAACCTGACAGCTTCTGGAACAGGCGGAAGCACAGAGGCGCTGAGGCAGCACCCTGTGTGGGCCGGGGACAGCCGGCCACCTTCCGGACCGGAGGACAGGTGCCCGCCCGGCTGGGGAGGCGGCCTAAGCCACAGCAGCAGCGGTCGCCATCTTGGTCCGAGACCCACCGAACTTAGGAAATTAGTCTGAACAGGAGGAGGTCCAAATACAAGATATCTGCGCACCTTCCCTGTAAGAGAGCTTGCCAGCAGAGAGTGCTCTGAGCACTGAAACTCAGAGGAGAGAATCTGTCTCCCAGGTCTGCTGATAGACGGTAACAGAATCACCAGAAGAACAATCTCTAAACAGAGTCAACTATAACTACTAACTCCAGAGATTACCAGATGGCGAAAGGTAAACGGAGGAATCTTACTAACAGGAACCAAGACCACTCACCATCACCAGAACCCAGCACACCCACTTCGCCCAGTCCAGGGAACCCCAACACACCTGAGAACCTAGACCTAGATTTAAAAGCATATCTCATGATGATGGTAGAGGACATCAAGAAGGACTTTAATAAATCACTTAAAGAAATACAGGAGAACACTGCTAAAGAGTTACAAGTCCTTAAAGAAAAACAGGAAAACACAATCAAACAGGTAGAAGTCCTTACAGAAAAAGAGGAAAAAACATACAAACAGGTGATGGAAATGAACAAAACCATACTAGACCTAAAAAGGGAAGTAGACACAATAAAGAAAACTCAAAGCGAGGCAACACTAGAGATAGAAACCCTAGGAAAGAAATCTGGAACCATAGATTTGAGCATCAGCAACAGAATACAAGAGATGGAAGAGAGAATCTCAGGTGCAGAAGATTCCATAGAGAACATCGGCACAACAATCAAAGAAAATGGAAAATGCAAAAAGATCCTAACTCAAAATATCCAGGAAATCCAGGACACAATAAGAAGACCAAACGTACGGATAATAGGAGTGGATGAGAATGAAGATTTTCAACTCAAAGGTCCAGCAAACATCTTCAACAAAATTATTGAAGAAAACTTCCCAAATCTAAAGAATGAGATGCATATGAACATACAAGAAGCCTACAGAACTCCAAATAGACTGGACCAGAAAAGAAATTCCTCCCGACACATAATAATCAGAACATCAAATGCACTAAATAAAGATAGAATACTAAAAGCAGTAAGGGAAAAAGGTCAAGTAACATATAAAGGCAAGCCTATCAGAATTACACCAGATTTTTCACCAGAGACTATGAAAGCCAGAAGAGCCTGGACAGATGTTATACAGACACTAAGAGAACACAAACTGCAGCCCAGGCTACTATACCCAGCCAAACTCTCAATTATCATAGAGGGAGAAACCAAAGTATTCCACGACAAAACCAAATTCACACATTATCTCTCCACGAATCCAGCCCTTCAAAGGATAATAACAGAAAAAAACCAATACAAGAACGGGAACAACGCCCTAGAAAAAACAAGAAGGTAATCCCTCAACAAACCTAAAAGAAGACAGCCACAAGAACAGAATGCCACCTTTAACAACTAAAATAACAGGAAGCAACAATTACTTTTCCTTAATATCTCTTAACATCAATGGTCTCAACTCGCCAATAAAAAGACATAGACTAACAAACTGGCTACACAAACAAGACCCAACATTTTGCTGCTTACAGGAAACTCATCTCAGAGAAAAAGATAGACACTACCTCAGAATGAAAGGCTGGAAAACAATTTTCCAAGCAAATGGTATGAAGAAACAAGCAGGAGTAGCCATCCTAATATCTGATAAGATTGACTTCCAACCCAAAGTCATCAAAAAAGACAAGGAGGGACACTTCATTCTCATCAAAGGTAAAATCCTCCAAGAGGAACTCTCAATTCTGAATATCTATGCTCCAAATACAAGAGCAGCCACATTCACTAAAGAAACTTTAGTAAAGCTCAAAGCACACATTGCGCCTCACACAATAATAGTGGGAGACTTCAACACACCACTTTCACCAATGGACAGATCATGGAAACAGAAACTAAACAGGGACACACTGAAACTAACAGAAGTGATGAAACAAATGGATCTGACAGATATCTACAGAACATTTTATCCTAAAACAAAAGGATATACCTTCTTCTCAGCACCTCATGGTACCTTCTCCAAAATTGACCACATAATAGGTCACAAATCAGGCCTCAACAGATTCAAAAATATTGAAATTGTCCCATGTATCCTATCAGATCACCATGCACTAAGGCTGATCTTCAATAACAAAATAAATAACAGAAAGCCAACATTCACATGGAAACTGAACAACACTCTTCTCAATGATACCTTGGTCAAGGAAGGAATAAAGAAAGAAATTAAAGACTTTTTAGAGTTTAATGAAAATGAAGCCACAACGTACCCAAACCTTTGGGACACAATGAAAGCATTTCTAAGAGGGAAACTCATAGCTATGAGTGCCTTCAAGAAAAAACGGGAGAGAGCACATACTAGCAGCTTGACAACACATCTAAAAGCTCTAGAAAAAAAGGAAGCAAATTCACCCAAGAGGAGTAGACGGCAGGAAATAATCAAACTCAGGGGTGAAATCAACCAAGTGGAAACAAGAAGAACTATTCAAAGAATTAACCAAACGAGGAGTTGGTTCTTTGAGAAAATCAACAAGATAGATAAACCCTTAGCTAGACTCACTAAAGGGCACAGGGACAAAATCCTAATTAACAAAATCAGAAATGAAAAGGGAGACATAACAACAGATCCTGAAGAAATCCAAAACACCATCAGATCCTTCTACAAAAGGCTATACTCAACAAAACTGGAAAACCTGGACGAAATGGACAAATTTCTGGACAGATACCAGGTACCAAAGTTGAATCAGGATCAAGTTGACCTTCTAAACAGTCCCATATCCCCTAAAGAAATAGAAGCAGTTATTAATAGTCTCCCAGCCAAAAAAAGCCCAGGACCAGACGGGTTTAGTGCAGAGTTCTATCAGACCTTCAAAGAAGATCTAACTCCAGTTCTGCACAAACTTTTTCACAAGATAGAAGTAGAAGGTATTCTACCCAACTCATTTTATGAAGCCACTATTACTCTGATACCTAAACCACAGAAAGATCCAACAAAGATAGAGAACTTCAGACCAATTTCTCTTATGAATATCGATGCAAAAATCCTCAATAAAATTCTCGCTAACCGAATCCAAGAACACATTAAAGCAATCATCCATCCTGACCAAGTAGGTTTTATTCCAGGAATGCAGGGATGGTTTAATATACGAAAATCCATCAATGTAATCCATTATATAAACAAACTCAAAGAAAAAAACCACATGATCATCTCGTTAGATGCAGAAAAAGCATTTGACAAGATCCAACACCCATTCATGATAAAAGTTCTGGAAAGATCAGGAATTCAAGGCCAATACCTAAACATGATAAAAGCAATCTACAGCAAACCAGTAGCCAACATCAAAGTAAATGGAGAGAAGCTGGAAGCAATCCCACTAAAATCAGGGACTAGACAAGGCTGCCCACTTTCTCCCTACCTTTTCAACATAGTACTTGAAGTATTAGCCAGAGCAATTCGACAACAAAAGGAGATCAAGGGGATACAAATTGGAAAAGAGGAAGTCAAAATATCACTTTTTGCAGATGATATGATAGTATATATAAGTGACCCTAAAAATTCCAACAGAGAACTCCTAAACCTGATAAACAGCTTCGGTGAAGTAGCTGGATATAAAATTAACTCAAACAAGTCAATGGCCTTTCTCTACACAAAGAATAAACAGGCTGAGAAAGAAATTAGGGAAACAACACCCTTCTCAATAGCCACAAATAATATAAAATATCTCGGCGTGACTCTAACGAAGGAAGTGAAAGATCTGTATGATAAAAACTTCAAGTCCCTGAAGAAAGAAATTAAAGAAGATCTCAGAAGATGGAAAGATCTCCCATGCTCATGGATTGGCAGGACCAACATTGTAAAAATGGCTATCTTGCCAAAAGCAATCTACAGATTCAATGCAATCCCCATTAAAATTCCAACTCAATTCTTCAACGAATTAGAAGGAGCAATTTGCAAATTCATCTGGAATAACAAAAAACCGAGGATAGCAAAAACTCTTCTCAAGGATAAAAGAACCTCTGGTGGAATCACCATGCCTGACCTAAAGCTTTACTACAGAGCAATTGTGATAAAAACTGCATGGTACTGGTATAGAGACAGACAAGTGGACCAATGGAATAGAATTGAAGACCCAGAAATGAACCCACACACCTATGGTCACTTGATCTTCGACAAGGGAGCCAAAACCATCCAGTGGAAGAAAGACAGCATTTTCAACAATTGGTGCTGGCACAACTGGTTGTTATCATGTAGAAGAATGCGAATCGATCCATACTTATCTCCTTGTACTAAGGTCAAATCTAAGTGGATCAAAGAACTTCACATAAAACCAGAGACACTGAAACTTATAGAGGAGAAAGTGGGGAAAAGCCTTGAAGATATGGGCACAGGGGAAAAATTCCTGAACAGAACAGCAATGGCTTGTGCTGTAAGATTGAGAATTGACAAATGGGACCTAATGAAACTCCAAAGTTTCTGCAAGGCAAAAGACACTGTCTATAAGACAAAAAGACCACCAACAGACTGGGAAAGGATCTTTACCTATCCTAAATCAGATAGGGGACTAATATCCAACATATATAAAGAACTCAAGAAGGTGGACCTCAGAAAATCAAATAACCCCCTTAAAAAATGGGGCTCAGAACTGAACAAAGAATTCTCACCTGAGGAATACCGAATGGCAGAGAAGCACCTGAAAAAATGTTCTACATCCTTAATCATCAGGGAAATGCAAATCAAAACAACCCTGAGATTCCACCTCACACCAGTGAGAATGGCTAAGATCAAAAATTCAGGTGACAGCAGATGCTGGCGAGGATGTGGAGAAAGAGGAACACTCCTCCATTGTTGGTGGGATTGCAGGCTTGTACAACCACTCTGGAAATCAGTCTGGCGGTTCCTCAGAAAATTGGACATAGTACTACCGGAGGATCCAGCAATACCTCTCCTGGGCATATATCCAGAAGAAGCCCCAACTGGTAAGAAGGACACATGCTCCACTATGTTCATAGCAGCCTTATTTATAATAGCCAGAAACTGGAAAGAACCCAGATGCCCCTCAACAGAGGAATGGATACAGAAAATGTGGTACATCTACACAATGGAGTACTACTCAGCTATTAAAAAGAATGAATTTATGAAATTCCTAGCCAAATGGATGGACCTGGAGAGCATCATCCTGAGTGAGGTAACACAATCACAAAGGAACTCACACAATATGTACTCACTGATAAGTGGATACTAGCCCAAAACCTAGGATACCCACGATATAAGATACAATTTCCTAAACACATGAAACTCAAGAAAAATGAAGACTGAAGTGTGGACACTATGCCCCTCCTTAGAAGTGGGAACAAAACACCCATGGAAGGAGTTACAGAAACAAAGTATGGAGCTGAGATGAAAGGATGGACCATGTAGAGACTGCCATATCCAGGGATCCACCCCATAATCAGCTTCCAAATGCTGACACCATTGCATACACTAGCAAGATTTTACTGAAAGGACCCAGATGTAGCTGTCTCTTGTGAGACTATGCCGGGGCCTAGCAAACACAGAAGTGGATGCTCACAGTCAGCTAATGGATGGATCACAGGGCTCCCAATGGAGGAGCTAGAGAAAGTACCCAAGGAGCTAAAGGGATCTTCAACCCTATAGGTGGAACAACATTATGAACTAACCAGTACCCCTGAGCTCTTGACTCTAGCTGCATATGTATCAAAAGATGGCCTAGTCGGCCATCACTGGAAAGAGAGGCCCATTGGACACGCAGACTTTGTGTGCCCCGGTACAGGGGAACGCCAGGGCCAAAGGGGGGGAGTGGGTGGGTAGGGGAGTGGGGGTGGGTGGGTAAGGGGGACTTTTGGTATAGCATTGGAAATGTAAATGAGCTAAATACCTAATAAAAAATGGAAAAAAAAAAAATAGTCTAACTCCAGGTCCAGGGGATCCCAATACCTCTGACCTCTGCAGAGGCACCGGCACTTATGTGCATATATCCACAGAGACAAACAACATACACAAATGTACAAATCCACACTTACATATAATGAATTTTTTAAAGTAAAAATTGAAAACCAATGCCATACCTCATGTTTATAAATAGCTGACATTTTATTTAAAATGTTACGTTGCCCTCTACTAAAGAAAAATGACTTTGTTACAGCTAGAATGAAAAAAGATGTCTTTAGATACTAGGCAGCTGCCATGTGCTACACTGCTCGCCTGCCCTGACACAGACCTGCTTAGGAAGTGCATGTGTTTTACTTAAATGATGGAGTGCCAACAAGCAAAGGCCTTATCCTGTTAGTCAATAAGCACTTACCTTAGAAACACACAGTCTAAGTTCATTTCCATGAAATAACTACCTTATTATAATTTTTAACAGGTTCTGTTACATCTTGGCAGACAAGAAGTAAACAGAGTAAGTTCTTAACGTATATAGCCACTTATCTTCATTTATTATGTTGAGAATAGCTGCGTAAAGGTTAGGAAGGAAGGAAAACGACACAGGAGATTACATTGTATTCTCTCAGGTCTGGGGGAAAAGCAGTTCATTATGGTGGGAGCGGACACTGAGCTCCTCTATGGAAAAATCTCTACTTAAAACAGAAGTGACCAGAGCAAACGTGAGAAGCGGTGCATGTGACACTCAGGTCTCTAACACTGCTCTAAATATCAGCTTCATGCTACACCCACTCAACACTAAAATCCCTCCAGCATAAGCAACGAGCAAGCACAGACTTTAACTTACACTCTTTCAAAGCAGCTTGTGCTCAAAGAGAAAGCAGTCTACCACCTCAACTCAGCTGGCGAATACAAAAGGCCTAAACTTAAAAGAATAAATCTTAGGTTTCAAATTCCAGCTCTGCCTCTTAACAGTGACAAGAGCGTGAACTCACTGCTGCTCTCAGCTAACTTCAGCATCTTCAGAGGAAATGGACAAAATCTCTAAAAACTGCCAAGAATTACTTTTCAGAAAAAAATGTGTCTAAAATGTTTTTTAACACTATATCACAATTTTACAAATATCTCGGTATTTATGATAATTATGGAAGATGTGACTAAAAACCAGATTTTACTAGGCCTAAAGTTTTACAAGTTGGATGATATTAGGAAAAAGAATACTACCTTTTGAATTAAAAAAAAAACAATTACAAAAATTATAAGTAAACAATGCTCCCTAGCTAATGTTTAATTACATTAACAATGAATCTACTACTCTTGACTAGCTGAGACAAATGATTTAACTTCTCCACTCTATCTCAAAACATAAGAGAAGACAAAGGCCCAATAATCAGCAATAATAAACACAGCTAGTAAAATCAACATCGATAAATTAATGATACCACATAATACATAAATGTAATTTTGAGACTGAAGATACAACTGCAAACAATATAATCATACTATATTGGATGAGTAATATCACACTCGTGTGTACTAACAGGGAGTCAAGGAGAGAGAGGTAACAAACTTGAATGGTTCTCATCGACAAGTCCTTTAGAAGCACAGTTGAAGCACTGTTTCACAGGAAAAACACAGACTGATGATTTATTCGTATGGACAGATATTAGTATTTACATAAAGACTGAGAGGAGAAGAACATTACCAAGGCCTCCATCTTCAGAAACTAGACACATACTAGAAAGGAAACAGGCTGAAGCTTCCAACAATACAACTTCTGATATATGAGGTTCCACCTTTATTAATTTATTCTACAACTTAAAATCCAATCAACTAGGAAAAAAGTTACCATGGCCAGGGATAATCTTTCTTTCCAAAATCATCGTCTGTCACAGAAGACACAAGAAACTGGCTGTCTTTAGCCCACTTCTGAATACAGGGCATATGGAATATACAGAAACATCCTGAACAGCTCCAAACCTAAGACAAAGGTGTCAAAATTGATTATACATAATTTTTGTCAATTAATTATACAATACCTTAAAATGATTATCACACACTGAATTATTTTTCAAAAGTTACCTAAAGGCTAAAAATCAAAACAATCAATATCACAGAAGAGATGATCTTTACAAGACGTATTTCGGGATGTAACATTTGAAAGAAAAATATTAATCACTCATTTTCAATTATCAAGAAAAAAACTACAGCTGTAGCTAACAATCTGAATGATCTCTAATTTTATATATACACATAAGTGTATGTGCATGTATGTGTGCACACATATTTAAATATACATGCTGGTACTGACTGATAAAGTAATATCTTTTTAAAGCATGATATAAACATTTACCCTTGTCAAATACACCTATATATCTTACTATATATGGTGTTTATGTACCATAATGTCATTCTTATCGGTAGACGTCTGTTTTGTAAACAATGCAACAAAATAATCCGGGCCATAATTTGGTGTGTGTATTCCTTGTTATATAAAACCTTTAAGTCTATGTTAACACTTAACACAAAATTTAAAAAAAATACACTAAAGGTGAAAATATAATAATAATAATAAAAGCTTACAAAAGAGTCAGTGAGATGGCTCAGCAGTTAAAGGCACTTCCCATGCAAGTATAGAAACCTGCGTTCCGTCCCCAGAAGCCACATAAAGATAATGAAGAACAAGCTCACTAAGTTGCCCTCTGACTTCCCAGCTCCACCGTGGCACACAACACATTTTTAAGGGTTAAGAAGTAATACCAAATTAATTTTTAAACCTGCCAACATTTTGATGTAAGAAAAAAACTCAGTTCTAGTTTCCTTATGACAACTATTTGAGAATTTTTTCTGACATGTACTATAAAGTAGACAGCAGAAGCATTATATAAAGAGAAACAGCTAACCCCTTAGTTTTGATTCTCCAAAAGCCTTCCTAAAATAACGTAGGGAAATGACAAGACAAGGAAGAAGAATTGCCAAATAATGGTATTTTGTAGAACTCATTACTACTAAAACCACAGCAGGTCCATACTGCAGGAAGCCCTTTTAATTTTTTTTAAATTATTTTATTTATATGAGTACACTATAGCTGTCTTCAGACACACCAGAAGAGGGCATCGGATGCGCATTACAGTTGGCTGTGAGCCACCATGTGGTTTCTGGGAATTGAACTCAGGACCTCTGGAAGAGCAGTCAGTGCTCTTAACCTCTGAGCCATCTCTCCAGCCCAGAAAGCCCTTTTTAAAAAAAAAAAAAACTGTAAACATGCTGTTCTACTTCTAACAAACACCCTAAGGAGATTGGGAGAATGTTGTTTCAGGTGACATGAAGGCCTCAGTGCTACATTGTTCCGTAAAACTGGCTGACTCGGTTCCCAAGGTGGACAGACAACCTTGAAAAGGCGGGGGACAGGGAAGCAACCTACAGAGACCTAGCTTTCCTGTAGTGGGGTCTCATCCTGCAGCTGAAATCACAGGAAGCCAAGATGTGACCCTGAGTATGACGACACCTGCCTCGGTTGCACTGTCCTAGCCAACCACAGTATATTGAAATTCCATTTCACTTTTTATGACCAAAATATTTCATTGGACCTCATCTTTCTCTGAGCAATGCTACTCTACCAGGAAAGCATTAATATGAGGTCTTAAAGTTGGGTCTGCCATGCTCAGTTGTCACTTCTCTTTAATTGCTTCCTTAGGGCCTTTTAAGTCTATGATAGCTTCACAATCAGACAAAAGGTCTTACAACAAAATGAGTTATGTCTCACTCTGTCTTCCCCCAATGGCCCTGGACACTTCCCACAATGCTCTCAACTTGGTTAGAAGAACCTAATAAAACTTAAGTGTCACTACCATGTTCTAGTTCCTTGAAGCCTATCCGTATTTCAACATACTATCTTTATACCAAACCCACTGAAAATATGTAGCTCAGTGGTAGGCCATTTGCCTAGCATGCATTAGGCTCTAGGTCACAGCAATACAGTAGTTGTAGGTATTTTAAAGATTTTTAAAAATATTCCTAGAGATAATTCTGTAAATTTTTCAGATTAACAAAATGAAGATTAATTTACATATAACATTGTCAAATAAAGAAATTTTTAGACAAACATAAGTGAAAGTACCATAAATGGCTAAGTATTGAAAATGTGAGATATGTTACTTGGGGATATATCATACCAGATATCATAACAGAAAGACTTACTGCCTGGTTTCTCTTCACTGAAGCAATACAAATTAGGCACGTCATAGCCCCTGCTTGGAAAGCCTCATTCAGATACTGTTTTGTTCGCTCTAATTCATGTATATCTCCATCTTAAATTTAAAAATGGAAAACATCACAGTAAACAACATCTGAAAACAACACATCTTCACCAACAATCATGTTACATGACCAATGCTAAGCAATTTTAACTGCAGAAAATGTAGCTTACAACCTCAAAGCTTAACAAAAGGAAGTAAATACTCAAATGAGCTGACAAAGGGTTACTACATCCACAAATTAACAGCATTTCAGCTCTCTCACTGGCTTGCTTTCTGCTTCAAGTCCTTAACAAATTTGGTGGAGGCAGAACCACTGGCGAGACCAATATGGCAAGTAACAAAATATAAAGAAACTTAAGTGTGAAGGAAAATGAAAAGTGAACCACTAAAGGGAAGGCGAGCATGCAACACACTCATAATAAATCTTGTGGAAGAAATGAGGCTGAGCTTACTAGTGCACAGAAGCCATGTTTCATTAAACCGTGCTCTCTACTCCTGCTGTAAACAGTAGTATAAGCTTTTTTAGGGAAAAAAATTAAAGGACTGTATATCCCTTAAACACGTATTACGTATTTATTTCCAAGCAGGATAAACTATCATGATGTCAGTGTTATACACGACACATCTGAGACACAGAACAACTCAGTGTGACCACTGAGTGAGTCCTCAGTCCCTATCCTGTGCTTCACTGGGGTTATGGAGAAAAAGGTGGAACGAAGAAAAGTTAGTGAAAGAATGACAGAGCAGTACTCTAAAGTACAAACGACACCAAAGGGGCCGTAATTCAAGTTATGTTCATGTAATTAAAAACAAGCATGCAATGCATGTCTTTAGTAAAACTAAAAGGTAGCACAAACTGACTGAATGTCCAAGAAAAGCAGGTCAACCATGTAAGATTATAGAAGGACAGAGTTTACCATGGCAATACTCTAGTTCACATCAGTTTGCTGCCAGAAAGTAAAACTAAGTAATTAAGAATCTTAGCTCATTTTCTAAAACCCTCCGAGTAAACACAGAACTTAACAAGCATCTGACCTACTGTAACATGAATATCAATATCATTACAGGGCTAAGGAACAAATGTAAAGCAGTCTAACCTATAATATTAGTAACGGCAACTGTTTCATTTTAAATTGGCGTTTAAGTTAAACAGAATAACTATAGTCAGTATGCTTATATTGCTTAGAGTACAACTGGCTTAAAAAATCTGAAACATTTTAAATTTTATCAGCTTATTCATACAATTTAACAGTTAATTCATACAATTTAAATTTAAAATGATGGTACAGTCTTACAAATTAAACCCTAAGTTTGTCTCTACAAAATTCAGATAACTTTCTTTGAAAGTTGTATTATATTTTAGCTACAGCTAAATGACATGCATTACCCGGCATGTCACAGCAGACACAGATAGCACGGCATTGGAAGTCACAGATCCTAAGACCACTGTGGCAACAGGAGAGGTTGTGTAGAATCTGAATGTAATTTGACAAGTCGAACATCGAACTTTTTATACAGAAGAATAACAAGAAACCAGGCAAGATACATCGGCATTTATTAAAATACTTAACTGTTCCAGTTTCCTTAGTTAATTACACTCATAGTGCAGAATATACAGGAACAAGAATCAAAGTATTACTGTACTTGATACAAAAAATTAGTTTGAGCAGAAAACGAAAAACCTCATAAAGCGAGTAAATGGTAGTATTTTTCCTACCTATGCTGAAAGACAGCAGCCTTCCTCTACCTCGAATGCCTGAGGTGAGGTCCGCTTAGCCACGAAACTGAAGATTAGTAGTTGGGAAGTTATCCAGAACAGGAAATCCTCTAGCCATAAAGTTGTTTTCATCAGCTTTTATTTTGTTAAGCTTGACATTTTAGCTCAACTTCCTGAATTCCTCAGGAGATATGGTAGATTTCCTAGAGAATGCCTATCAACCTTTGCAATGTCATCAGTACATGCAGGTAACTCACAAAGCAACAAAAGAAAGATGGCCTGGGGTGGAGATAGGCGGCACACTACAAGAGTCAGCCTGCAGACTTACTAACTCTAATACCCTTAAATTACCTTCACGCCACCTAACATACAAACTCTGATCCTGTTGTGCTAGCAGTCCTGTTCTCAGGAAAGCACTATATAATAACTAAGGAACAAATCAGTGACAAGCACTAAGAGAGCTGATGTGGAGCTATGACATAAGACCTATACCTAAAGAAAAATAAGATTTGTTTCTTTTTAAAAAGCAGAAGAAATCCTTTTATAAGACAGGGAAAGAAGGAAAACCAGCTATGGTAGAAAACCTCTATATTAAAGCATACAAAACATGTTAGACATCTCAGTAGACAGCACATACTATCTGACAGCATTGCTACCTCATTCCAACCCCTCCACAGCACTTACTACCACTAGACACATCTCACAGGGGAGAGAGCACCTGACACAAAGTGAACGTGTCAAACACTCATCAGACACAAGCAATGCCGAAGTCCAAGTCTTAATTTGGCTTGTGAGATGTCCTTTTAACCATTGTCCTGATTTTCCCTCATCAACAGGTCCAAGAGCAGCCATCTCATCTTCTTAGTACCACCCTGCTTTTACACAGAAAACACAACAAGCCCAATAAAAGTCCAAAAGCCGAGCAAATCACTGTTAAGCCAACTGTGTCACTTACTGTGTAATTTTAGGAGAATCTTCTCTCCTATGAAGAGCCATTTCCTAGAAATTTTCTGAGCTTTTTTTTTTCTTACTAGCTCTAACAAGATTTTAAAGAACTAAATGGGACTATAAGCATGCGTAACTAACGTAAGACTGTATAAACAGCATGAAATATATCTATAAAAGTACTGAGAAATGTTAATGTTTCTAATGACATGAGTATAAAATTTAGAAACTGTAAGAATATAGATGCTGATCTTTGAAACCATTTATTTTAATTACTTGATACTAATAAGTATACATACCAGTATCTCGATGGCCCTCTCTCACGTTAACTAAAAAGAGGGGGCATACTTTAAACACAACCCAAACAAATAAAACAGATAATGAATATACATGTCAGGCCTTTAAAGATTTAATTTTTTAAAAACAGTATGAAAATCAAAATTAAGATATGACACTACAGTAATAAAGTCAAGAAATGAAATGGACTTTAAGGCACTTTTAATGTGATAAAAAGGAGAAGAAAATGAAGACTACCTTGAAGGGGTCCCTGAAGCCCTGTGCCCATCAGAATCACAGCCAGTAGCCACCTACCCTACCTATTTCTCTGGGAGTTAGGGTTGTAAAAGACACTTGCCATATAATCTATTTTATACAAAGATTAGGATTAACAACATGTAATTTAAATACCAAAATGTCCTCAGCTTTACAAGATGACCACACTAAAAATGATCCTATAGTACTTTAAATTATAAACAATATCAGAAATATCCTACTTATAGTGCAAATGTCCAAATCAGTAAGATAATACCTGTGTGAGTAGTGTATGTTGTGAATGTATTAGCAACAATTTTCCCCTGTTTTCCTTCCAAGTCTTCATCCCCTTCTTCTTCAGAGGAAGAGCTGCAGTGCTCCTCCAACAGCTTTCTGGCTGCAGCTTGATTGGACTTCTTGATCTCCTCAAATTTCTTCTGAGACATTAGTTCTGCTTGACAAACAAAAAGAGTTTCATTTCTGCAAATCCGTGTCCTCGCAAACCATGCTGTAGAATGACACCTCTTTTTTTTTTTTTTCCGGATCAGTAAGATTCCAGTTTATTTGACTACTATATCAATTTTAAGCACACATTTGAAAGTCACCCTTAGAACATCATATCTTCTTACAAATTGTGAGGGGGGAAAAAAATCTAATTCCTTACTACAGAACCAAAGAAAACAACACAATAAACACTAACTTTAGAAGTAGCCTACCCAAAAGAATCAAGTGCTATAGATGCAAAGACTAACAAACTAATGACATGTTCTAAAATACAGTCATGGTACTCAACACTTCACGAACAGCCTCTAAATAAAAACACCAATAAAAAAATTAATGGGAATGAGATGTTAAACAAGCCAGGCATGGGCACATGCCTCTAACCCCAGCAATCTGTAGGCAGAGGAAGGTAGATCTCTTAGGGCAACATGGTCTACACAGAGAGTTCCAGGACAGCTAAAGCTACATAATAAACTCAAAAAAAAAAAAAAAAAATTATACAAACCAGGTATGGCAACAACACACATATTTTTTTCCTAGCACTTAAGAGACATAAGTAGGTGAATCTCTGAGTTCAAGGCCAGCCAGGGTTAGCTATGTAGTAAGATAGTCTTACAATGTCTCAAAAATAAATAAATAATAAAAATCATTAAAATACATTATACAGTCTGACTTAGGAGATGGGGACTATACTCAGTGGAAGCACGCCAGGGTGACAGGAGGTAGTGCTTCTTCAAACCAGTCTCAGGAACCCAGTCCAGCCCCCAAAACCTTTACAATGATAATATCCACGGTTTCTCTACTGCGTTTATTAGCTGCTTCGTAGGAGGCTCAAAGCTTTCCAGCCTTCAAAGTGAAATTGATATTTTTGTGGTCACACAAGATGTTAATACAAAAAAACATGCTTCTAACAATTTCACTCCCCCCTCCAAAAAAAGTAAAGTGGGATTGAATTGTTCTACTATTATCCAGAAAAGAGATGCTAAATAACACTTGTTCCCAAGGAGACTTCCAGCTTCTGAGAGTAAGAATCCTGGCGCTTGTATGTACTCCAGCTAACAAGTGCAGTAGACAGCAATGGTGTTTTAGGAAAAGACTCACAAGCTTGCTCAATTGTATGCACTGGTGCTCGTGTTTAGAGAATTTTAAAGTTTACTATTCTAAATCACTAACTAAAACATACTTCATTCGTCAGACACCACCAAAATGAATCTCATTTTAGTTGATGTATCTGTACTTAAGGATATTGTACCCTTTCTTTCCCTCAGGAAATGTTTTCCTTTTCTTATTGCAGCTAATTTGAGTGGTGACTATCAACCAAAACAGACTGTTTTGGGTAAAAACGGAAGATAATGTATATGAGGCTTTCTTTAGAAATCTTTGAGAACACAGAAAAAGAAGAGCAGTAACTGCTGTGAGACATCTCAAAATTACAAGGAGGTCATTAATCTCTGGGAATGAGCCGGGGGGGGGGGGTTGTTAAAAAAAGCTGAATTGGGAAGAGATGACACTTGGTACATGTATGTACCTAGTACCATTTGGAAGAATGTCACCACACAAAGTGACCAGGTAATTGTCTTAACTTATTCCTTCCTCACAAATGTCAACTACTATATACTTTATACTATACACTATACACTATATACTATATACTATATACTATATACTATATACTATATACTATATACTATATACTATGTAGAGAATGCTTGCTTTCCTACTATCCACAAAACCCAAGCCAGCTTACCAACTTGTTCATAGGTCTCTAAATAGCACACTGCACCTCTATGATTAACTGACCAATTGCCAGCAAAATCAACGCAAACTAACTTTCAAGTTACCCTGGGAAACCCCACGCAGAGACTCAATTTTGCTCCTAGCAGGAAGGGAGAACTGATGCAATTCTACTATAATTTCAGAAATAAAAATTTTAAACCTCTTCTGAAAAAATACCTTCCAAACACAAAACACTTTCAGGGACCACTCTCTTTTATCTGGAGTGTTATGTATAAACACTCTCAACGTCGCCCTAAAAGATCTTGGACCAAGGCTATTGGCAAATCCATCGTGGCAACACCTGATACATCATGGAAAGACATGGAATTTCTGCACTGGGATCAGTTAAAAACAACAACCAAAACGCTTACAGGGTCCAAAAAGTCAGGTAGCCTGGGAAAGATGGCTATCAACAACTGGTCTTGAAAGTCGAGTTGATTAATGAAGAATGGAGTTCCCAATCTGTTCGTAAATGGAATTCTGAGACCTTAGCCTAGCTTGCTGTTACCATACACACAGATGCGAAAGCACAAGGTCCTATTTTACGACAGATGTTAAACATCTTAGATTATAAAAGAAAACAAACTCTGGCGATCCATTTACTGAGTTAACCAAATCAGCTGCACACAATTGAAGAAAGTGACTAACAAAGGCAATTATCAATTAAAATGAGGATGCAAGCGATGAGATGAAAATCTGCCTGAATGGAGACGGTTCCCTGAGACTAAACTCCGGGAGCTGTTAAAAAGTGAATGAGAGACTTGGAGGGCCCTGGCAGCCAGCGATAAGTAGGGAAGTGACTTGGGGAGTTTGGTGGGGCGGGAGACCCGAGCCATCCTCACCTGAGCCATCCTCACCCCGGGCCCCCGGGGGCTGCGGGGCTTCGCCTCCAGCTGAGCGCTGCCCGCGACCCGCAGGGGCCAGAGCTGCTGCTCCCCCGGGGCCGGGGCCCGAAGACACCGCGCCCCCAGACCCTTTGGCTCGCCCTCCTCCAGCGCCACCAAAAGGGACTCCATTTCCTGAGAGGGGCACTGCGGTGGCCCGTCCTCGGGCTCGGCCTCGGCCAGCGGCCACCTGGCGCCAGGGAGCGTCCATCCCTGCAGCGGAGAGATAAAGGAGAAGGAGCGTGAACGGGCGTCCGAGGATGGAGGCGGCTGCCGAGGGACCGCAGGGTCAGGCTGGGTGCGGACGGACCCCGCGACACGGAGACCCGGGTCTGAGGAGGTTGCGGCCCTGTGTCTCCCGAGGGCGAGTCCCGCCAAGCCCAGGCTCGAGCGACGGGCGAGGAGGGAAAAGACGGAGGGCAGAAAAGAAGCACGGAGCCACGAGGAGCCCACCCGGGACAGGAAAAACCCAGCCACGGGAAATTCTCCTCAGCCTCAGGAGAAGTGCGGTAGGCACAGAAACGCGAACTGACCGTGCGGCCGCGGCCGCGGCCGGGAACCAACTGCTGAAGTGGACCGCACCGAAAAGCTACGTCTCCTTACCGACGGCGCCCACCGCCAGGGACTACAACTCCCAGAAGCCTCCGCCCGCGGACCGCAGAATGCGTGGCAGCGAGGCAGCTTTTTTTTTTTTTTTTTTTTTTCCCGGAAGAGACGAAGGAATGCTCAGTGCGCATGCGCGGTCGTTCGCGGCCTTTGGGGAACTACATTTCCCAGAGTGTTCCGAGGCTCATGAAAAGTAGACGCCTCCGTTGGTGGGCGTGCCGGGAGCATGCTGCTACTGGCGGCTGCTCCCAGGAAATACGCGAGGTTTCAGGATTCAGAGAGGGCAAAATTCACAAACAGTTGTTCTCGCCATAGTCTTGCTGCTTGCAGGTAGCAGGCAGGTCCTCGTCCAGGAAGTACTTAGAAAACAGAAGACGCCATGGGGAGCAGGATCAGAAGAGCCACGGGAGCATTGTAGGAAAAAATGGTTTGAGTGGAGAAAGCTTTCAGAACTCACAATGAAATCTAGCCCCTAGTATTAACCACCTTTTATACTTTAAAACAAGCTTTCCCTTAGAGACTGCTTCTTTTCCTTTCAAGGCTGCTCCCTCCAGTAGATTCATTAAGGAAAATAACTGAAAGCCAGCAGCTAATCTTTACGTATAGATTGCAGAAATTCATTTAGTGGTCTCTTGGAAAATGAGCTGAATTTTTGTTGATATTTGAAGTTATACAATCCTTAAATTACCCTTCAGCTTAGTTAATTTCCCAACATTTACCACAAATATATTTAGATGCCATTCAATGTGTCCAGGAGTGTACAAAATATTTACATATATATGTGTGTGTGTCTGTGTGTGTGTGTGTGTTTGCACATATACAAAGTTTTACACTTATAATTTATTGAGATGAGTTTTTTTAATATTATCTAGGCTGTTCTTGAACTCATGATTCTCTCACCACAGCCTTAGAAGTTGTTGGGGCTCCAGGCCTTCATCATCATGTCCATTGTGTCAATATTTTTTTTTATTCAAAATAACCTTATTTATCATTCCAATTTTACCACTGGGAAAACTAAAGCATAGAGAGGTAATTGTGCTGAAACTAAGCTTTAATTCTATCATGTTTTTAATTTCTTGTACATAGGTATTACATCATGGCCTATAATTCATCCAAAACCAGTAAATGTCGAGGGAATATTGAGGTGGCTGATGATAAGGAGACCCTCATAGAACCTTGGTGTGTAGCACAGATCTGCGTTAGCACATTGTCCAAATCTCCATACTAAACCTTCCTGAGAACACATTCCCTCCAGTCCTCCAAACATTAGTTATAAACTATTCTAATATTTATCGAGAGCTTCAAACAAGCATTCCTTCCTTTTCTTTTACATACCTGTTTAATAACATGTGGAGTCTCATCATTGAAACCAATTTTTAATAAATAAATGACACCAAAAAAATCTTTTTCAACACTCCAGCAGGGCCTGGGTTGCAACTAGGTAAAGTGACTCCTGGCCTCCTCTCTTAGACATATGATGATTGTGTAATTCTCTTTAATGTTCTGCATCTGCAATGTCCTGATAAGCCACGTGGAAACTAGTTACTCCTCGGCCTTTGTAATGAAACCTGTAAGTGGCTGGAGGTTTAAGTCAAGGGGTATGCCCTTGAAGGATTCTCTCTCTGTCTCTCTCTCTCCCTCCCTAACTCCCTCTCTTCCTCCCTCTTTCCCTCCCTCTCTCCCTTTCTCCCTCCCTCTCTTCCTCTCTCTTTCTCTCTCCTAGAGGTATGAGATTTGGCCCCCACCACACATGCCTAGAATGATATATCATTTAACCACAAATACAAATCAGTGAAGCCAGTCTTTTAAGATTGAAACCTCAGGAACCCATAGACCAAAGCACACTTTTCCTTTTTTTAAGGGAGTTTATCTCAGGAATGTGATATGGTTCATAGAAAGCTGGAAAACACATACGGCTATTCCAATTATATTGGAGTACTTTAAAAGGCAAAAACTTCACCTATTCAAATTTTTCCATGAATGTAATGAGAATTTATAATGATAACCACTTTGACATCAAACAATGTTATGAGCTCACTGCATGAACAAATACTATTACATCATAAGCCTTGACCATGCAGAACAACACAGGAGCATGTGTAAGTGGAGAGTACATTTTCAAGTTTTTCATGCTGCTATGTTTACTTTGAAATTTCAGATAGCAACATAAATAAAGGTTCTTTGATGTTTTTCAAAGGGCTATGGGTTTACAGAGTGAGAAATATAACTTTGAGCTTGTATTTGACTTTAATTAAAAAAAAAAACTTTTCCCACAAAAAGTTTTAAAACTTAATAAGGTGAAAAAAAGATGAATAAAGTGACAGTCCCAAGCATTGGGAGTGCTCAGATTTTCTGGTAGGAGTGGAAACTGCTTAAAAGTCAAAAATAGATTTGATGTACTACCAAAGTATTATGATTAAAAAGTTCCATTTTGAAGCCAGAGTAGGTAGGTTGGGGAACAGGGGAGGGGGGGGGGCTACAGGGCAGATAGGGTATAAGGGACTTTCAGGACAGCATTTGAATTGTAAATGAAGAAAATATCAAATAAAAAATTGTTTAAAAAAAAGCAAGCAAGCAAACAAACAAAAAAGAAGTTCCATCCATTTCTGGATATATACCCAAAAGAAAGCAAAACATAACTACACACATAAATGCATATACCTGAGTTTGTTGGAAGGATGTTCAAAATAGCTCCAAACTAGAAGCAATGTGACATTGGCCTCTGTCTGTTTTCTGTTGCTATAACAATACACGAGGCCACAGATGAATTCTGGGTAACTATGAGTGCCTTAGTTAAACTTAACAGAACAGAGATTTATTCTTATAGCTTGGGAAAGTGCTAGAAGCTGGTGAGGAACTTCCTGCTGGGTCATAACATGGCAAGAGACATTAAATTGTTAAATAACAAGAAAATCAAGCTCTGGCCTCTCTCTTTTAAAGCCATTAATCACACCATGGGGCTGCACCTTCGTGACTGCATCTAGCTGGAATTACCTCCCAAAGGTTTCAGCTCCAAAAACCATCAAACTATTAATCCAGGTATTAAGTTTATATAATGTATTTGGGGTGCACACTTTAATTATAGCACAACCCTAATGTCATCAGACATTAACTGTCGCTTCTGTCTCCAACCAGCAGAAAATAGCGATGACACAGCATTCTTCTCAAAGCAGTTTATTCAGGAACCTTTCAACATGCAAGCAGGAATCTCTCTCTAGCCCCCAATCGCAGTCCCTTATATAACCCCTCAACCATGCCCCATCTGCCCAGTCCGTGTAATCTCAGTTCATTGGCCTTCGTCAAATGGCCTGATCTTGCGTCATGGTGCACCTGCGCAGCTCTCACGATGGGCGTGGCCTATTTTCGGGTGTATGAGGAAGTCAGGTGCAAGTCATAAGACTTGGCTGCAGTCCCGGGTGCCATCTTGGGACTACCGCCACACCCACTCCCCACAATTAACTGTGAAACTATGTAAACTATTACACAGTCTCTGATGGAATGCCAGGTCAAACATACTACTGAGGCATGTAGTGAAAGAAAATTAAATTCAAGGTCCATGACTCATGCAGCTTGCTAGTTAGGAGGGCTTTTTGGGCCTAGGGCAAAGAACAAAGGCTGTTGCTGTTAAGTCATTCCAGGAACTGGCTAGCCATAAAGATAAGAGAGACCTGCAAGAAAGTCCAGACTATCTCAGTTGAGATATGGGCCATCTGGTATGGTGCCTCCCTGTCTCCAGCCCTTCTGATATGGGTTAGATGTTAACCAGATGCTCTGCTGACATAGATAATCACCTGCCCCTCAGAATTGCTGTTACCTCGCTCTGCACGTACAATTTGCTGATGTTTAAACTGCCCAATTATGTGTAACCATGCCAATTCTTCCCCTGCCCCCAACTTTTTTGTATGTAAACCCCCAGGTTCTGAGCCTCATGGTTGACCCCTCTGTCTCCTGCATGAGATACGTGTCAGTCTCTCATGATTCTTTGGGTGCGTGCGCCATCTCAGGACTTGAGTGGGGGTCTCCCCACTAGGGTCTTTCATTTGGAAGTTCCACTGAGATTTGCGTGACACCCAGGAACCCCAAAGACCCCTTGAAGGTACGTCTGTGTGAGTCTTATATGTTGTCTGAGTGTCTGAGTCGGCACCGCTGAGTTTGTGTTTGGTGTCGGTTTTCTGGCAGCTGCCACTGTGGGCCGTAAGGACTGGCTGTTTAAATCCAGACACGGACATGTGTGTTTAGATGTGCTAGTGTCTGTTGTTTTTGTTTTGTTCTTGGTTTTTCTGATCTTTGTCATGGGGAAGACCGTGTCGACCCCTTTGTCTCTGACTGAGGACCATTGGATGGATGTTAGGGCAAGAGGACAGAATTTGTCAGTGACAGTTAAAAAGAAACTTTGGCAGACTTTCTGTACCTCAGAATGGCCTGCTTTTTGGGTGGGCTGGCCACCTGAGGGAACTTTCGATTTACCCACCATCAGGGCCATGAGAGCCATTGTGTTTCAGGAAGGACCAGAAACACACCCAGACCAACAGCTGTACATCACAGTGTGGGAAGATTTGGTGAGATTCCCTCCCTAGTGGGTCCGGCCATTTCTCCCACCCTGTCATCCCAGCTCCAGGATCCTAACTGTCTGAGAGAGTGCTGTGAACAAGACGCAGAAGCCACAGCCTAAAGAAGATGGTGAGCGCTGCATTCCACCAGTGCCCACCCCTAAGATCTACCCTGAAATAGAAGAACCCCCTGAGTGGCCTACTCCCTTGCCCCACCCTACCCTCGAGCTCTCCAACCCACTTCTCAACCCCCCCCCCCGCCTCTCTTGCGGGGGGAGGAGGCCCCTCAGCAGGGACGAGGAGCCGTTGGGGAGCCACCCCTGTGGGCTCCAGCTGACTCCACTGTGGCGCTTCCCCTCAGGGCGGTTGGGCCACCCCAGCTGACCAGAATGATTTATAGCTTTTACAGTATTGGCCTTTTTCTTTCTCTGATTTTTATAACTGGAAAATTAATCACGCTCCTTTTTCAGAAAACCCTGCAGGGCTCACAGGCTTGATAGAGTCCCTGATGTACTCTCATCAGCCTACTTGGGATGACTGCCAACAGCTTTTACAGACATTGTTCACCACCGAGGAGAGAGAGAGGATCCTCCAAGAAGCTCGGAAGAATGTCCAGAATGTTGCCGAACACCCTGTCCAGACCCTAGCCGAAATAGATGAAGGATTCCCCTTGACCCGTCCTCAATGGGATTATAACACAGCACAAGGTAGGGAACGACTGTCCAATCACTGGTGGGCTCTAGTGGTGGGCTTCAGAGGGGCCGCACGAAGACCCACAAATTTGGCTAAGGTAAGAGAGGTTATGCAGGGGACGACGGAGCCCCCCTCAGTCTTTCTGGAGAGACTCAGGGAGGCTTACAGAAGGTACACCCCTTTTGACCCTATGTCTGAAGGGCAGTGAGCCTCTGTGATTATGGCTTTCATTGAGCAATTAGCCCCCGATATCAGAAAGAAATTGCAGCGGATTGAAGGATTACAGGACTATACTATAAGAGATGTGGTTAAGGAGGCTGAGAAAGTGTATCATAAGAGAGAGGCAGAGGATGAGAAACAAGAAAGAGAAAAGAAAGAGAGAAGAGAAGAAGAGGATAGGAGAGACAGGAAATAGGAACAAACTCTGACTCAAATACTGGCCACTGTGGTAGTTAGAGATAGAAAAGGTAGGAATAGGCAGTCAGGGGACTTGGGAGATGAGAAACGGCAGGAGCCAAGGAGATCCAGAAGAGATAGACCACCCCTGGAAAAAGATCAACGTGCGTACTGCAAAGACAAAGGTCACTGGGTTCGCAAAAGCCCCCCCCACCCCCCCCAGAAAAAAACAGGGACTGAAAGTACTGTCCCTTGGAGATGATGAAGACTAGGGGAGGCAGGGCTCGGCCCCCCCTCCCCAAGCCTAGGGTAACGTTAAAAGTGGAGGGGACCCCTATAAGTTTCTTGATTGATACGTGTGCAGAATATTCAGTGCTAAAAACACCTCTGGGTAAGATAAAAAACAAACAAATAAACAATAAAAACAAACAAACAAGAAGACACTAGTGATTGGGGCCACGGGGAAGAAGCCATGGACCACTTGGACCACTTCCCAGACGGTGGACCTAGGAAAAAACCAAGTAACTCACTCATTCTTGGTCATTCCGGAGTGCCCTTTGCCCTTACTGGGAAGAGAATTATTAACCAAATTAAAGGCACAAATAGCTTTTGCTGCCTCTGGACCAGAATTGTCCTGGGGGACGGAGACACCTCAGACCCTAGTGTTGTCTTTACAACTAGGGGAAGAGTATCAGATTTACCACAGTAAAATGGAACCCCCTGAGGAATACAGGACTGGCTTACTCGATTTGGGCCAAAAATGGGGAAATGGGATGGCGAGACAAGCTCCCCCGGTGGTGATCAAGCTTAAGTCTGGAGCCACTCCCATTGGGGGTCCAACAGTACACCATGAGCAAGGAAGCTCAGGAGGGTATACGCCCCCATATCACTAGACTGTTCCAACAAGGAATCCTAGTCCCCTGCAAGTCTCCTTGGAATACCCCCCTACTCCCAATAAAGAAACTGGGGACGAACGACTATTGTCCTGTACAGGACCTCAGAGAGGTAAACAAAAGAGTTCAGGATATCCACCCCACAGTGCCCAATCCTTACAACCTGCTCAGCACGCTGCCACCGGAACGAACCTGGTATATGGTCTTAGATCTTAAAGATGCTTTCTTTTGCCTGAGACTACACCCTTAAAGCCAGCCCTTGTTTGCCTTTGAATGGTGAGACTCAGAGAACAGAAGGACCGGGCAGCTTACGTGGACGAGACTGCCACAGGGGTTCAAGAATTCCCCCACCTTGTTTGATGAAGCTCTACATCGAGATCTTGCCTCTTTCCAGGCCAACAATCCCCAGCTGACTCTTTTGCAATATGTAGATGACCTTCTGGTGGCCGCAGAAACACGTGAGGAGTGTGAACTTGGGACTCAGAAATTCCTGGCTGAGTTAGGTGAGTTGGGGTACCAGGTTTCGGCTAAAAAGGCACAGTTATGCTGGACTGAGGTGACCTACCTGGGATACACCCTGAAGAATGGACAACGATGGCTCACCGAAGCTAGGAAGTGGACAGTGACACAGATCCCAACCCCAACCACCCCTCACCAGGTAAGAGAATTCCTGGGGACTGCGGGATTCTGTAGACTCTGGATCCCAGGGTTCGCTACTTTGGCAGCCCCATTATACCCCCTAACAAAAGAGAAGGGAGAGTTCATTTGGACTAAGGAACATCAATGGCTTTTGAGACTCTCAAAAAGGCACTGCTACAGGCCCTTGCCTTAGCACTGCCTAATTTAAACAAGCCTTTCACCCTATACATCAATGAGAGAAATTGAGTAGCCAGAGGGGTTCTCACTCAAACTCTAGGACCCTGGAAGCGTCCAGTAGCCTATTTGTCAAAGAAACTGGACTCCGTGGCTAGCGGATAGCCCTCCTGTTGCAGGCAATAGCAGCCACAGCTGTGTTGGTGAAAGATGCTGATAAACTGACTATGGGCCAAAACGTGACAGTGGTGACCCCACATGCCCTTGAGAGTATTATTCGACAGCCACCAGACCACTGGATGACCAACGCCGTATGACTCACTACCAGAGCCTGTTGTTAACTGAACGGGTAACCTTTGCTCCACCCGCCATTGTCAACCCTACCACCTTACTGTCTGAAGCTAACGAAACCCCCGTACACCAATGTGAAGAGATACTGGCAGAAGAAACTGGGACTCGGCCAGACTTAACTGACCGACCATGGCGGGGGGCGGTGACCTGGTTCACCGATGGAAGCAGATTCATAGTAGAGGGTAACCGCAAAGCCGGGGCAGCGGTAGTGGACGGGAAGTTGGTTATTTGGGCCAGCAGTTTGCCCGAAGGAATATCTGCCCAAAGAGCAGAGCTTGTTACCCTAACTCAGGCTTTAAGGCTAGCAGAGGGAAAGGCTACCAACATTTATACTGACAACCGATATGTTCACGGGACAATCTACAGACAGCGTGGACTGTTGACATCCACTGGGAAAGACATCAAAAATAAAGAAGAAATTCTTAGCTTATTAAAAGCTGTTCATTTGCCCTGTAAGGTGGCAATCACCCATTGCTCAGGACATCAAAAGGGAACCGGACCAATAGAAAAAGGAAATCAGATGGCAGACCAGGTGGCTAAAAAGGCAGCACAGGGGTCAATGACTTTGGTAATTAAGACCACACCCCAGCTGATTAAGGAGAACACAGAAAAGAGGATCCTCACAGAAGAAGAGGGGTTGGACTATTTGGCTAATATACACTGCCTCACTCACTTGGGACCCCAAAAGATGACAGAACTAGTTAATAGATCCCCTTACCATATCCCTAGATTACAAAAGGCAGTAGAAGACCTAGTGAAGAACTGTTGAGCATGTGCCCTCACCAATGCCAGGTCCAGCAAGTACCATGGCAGAAAATGCTTATAGGGAGATAGGCCTGGGACTTCCTGGGAGGTTGACTTTACTGAGGTCAAGCCAACCCGTTATGGAAATAAGTACCTTCTAGTTTTTGTAGATACCTTTTCAGGATGGACTGAAGCATTCCCCACCAAGAGGGAAATGGCTAATGTGGTAGCCAAGAAGATACTCAGAGAAATCTTTCCCCATTTTGGGGTACCAAAGGTACTTGGGTCAGACAACGGGCCTACCTTCGTTTCCCAGGTAAGCCAGGGATTGGCCATATAGCTAGGGATGAATTGGAAGTTACATTGTGCTTACAGACCCCAGTGTTCAGGACAGGTAGAAAGAATGAATAAGACCCTAAAAGAGACCTTGACTAAATTGACCTTAGAAACCGGCGGGAATGATTGGACAGCCCTTCTCCCTTATGCCCTATTCCGGGTCAGGAACACTCCTGGAGCCTTGGGTCTAACACCTTTCGAACTAATGTTTAGGGTGCCCCCACCCCTCTATGTGACTGTAGAAAATAGAACTTGTCCTGATGTTTCCTCCATTCCCTCATCAAACCTTCTAGCTTGGCTGAAGACCCTCAAAACCATGAGGAAAGAAATGTGGGAGCAGTTGAAAGAGACCTACATCGCTGGCGACTTACAGGTGCCACATCAGTTTGAAGTGGGAGACACTGTCCTAGTGATAAGGCATCGAGCAGGGAACCTCAAGCCACGGGGGAAGGGACCCTACCTCTGGTGCTATTGACTACACCCACCGCCATTAAGATAGAAGGAATCCCTACTTGGGTTCATGCTTCACACGTTAAGAAGGCTCCCCCTGAGACTGATCGAGATGAGTGGACCCTGGAAA
The DNA here is from genome assembly GCF_000001635.26 of Mus musculus. Lineage (NCBI taxonomy): Eukaryota > Metazoa > Chordata > Mammalia > Rodentia > Muridae > Mus > Mus musculus. The sequence goes on from NC_000071.6 coordinate 72,569,018, forward strand.
AGATTAATAATCCTCTTAAGTTGCGCTTAAGTCGCAGCTCAGCACCGAAACCCCAACCCTCATACTCCAATTGAGCAAATTTGGGAAGTGCTTAATGAAGAGGAAAACATTATTTGGTCGACCACCGCAGTTCACCCCCGTGGACTTGCTGACCTGACCTCACACCTGATATTTGTAAGTTGGCAGCAGCGGGACTACTTACCTGGGACCTCCCCGAACATATCGATCTCCATAACCCACCACCTGACAAACTATGTGTCCCGAACGGGATAGGGAGCATGTTTGGGTTCTCAGGGCAGTTCTACCGGGCCAACCTCCGGTCCGCAGAATTTTATGTTTGCCCTGGCCAAGGCCAGAGCCGAAAGCTTCGGCATACGTGTGTGTTGGTGGGGGCGGGGCGGGCATCAGACTTTATTGTGCTGCATGGGTTGTGAAACCACAGGAGATGCTTACTGGAATCCTACCTCTACCTGGGACCTGATTACGGTAAAAAGGGGCAGCAGCCTTGACAAGCCAAACCAAGGTGAGAGAGATGGTTCTACATACCCTGAGAACGGGTGTGCCCACAGCAACAGCCCCAGTGGACCCTGTAAAGGTAAATATTGCAACCCCATACTTATAAAATTCACTGTCAAAGGGAAACAAGCTCGTCAGAGCTGGCTTAGGGGAAATAATTGGGGTCTGCGATTGGATGCCGCAGGGAAAGACCCTGGGTTGATTTTCAAAATCAAACTGACAGTAGGAGACCCCTCCACAGTGCCCATAGGACCTAATGAGGTCCTTCCTGAACAGGTCCCCTGCCAGACCCAAACCCTGACTCCCATAATTGTCGCGTCCATCCCGGTAACTGTGAGCCCCCTCAATATCGTTACTCCCCGAGAGCCCTCAACCATTGTCCCTACAAGCCCCTCGACGGGATAGAGACTGTTCAATTTGGTCAGAGGAACTTATTTTGCCCTCAACAGCACAGATCCCAATGCAACTACTGACTGCTGGTTATGCCTGTCCTCAGGCCCTCCCTACTATGAAGGGATTACCTTTGATGGAGATTTCAATACAACCAGTAACCATGCTTCCTGCTCATGGGGAACAGGACAGAAATTAACCCTGACTGAAGTGTTAGGAAGGAGCCCTGGTCTCTGGATAGGGACACCCCCTCCTTCCCACCAACACCTATGTGGCCGTACTCATTCTATGTCCAGGACAGATGTCAATTATTACCTTGTGCCATCTCCAGTTGGCTGGTGGGCCTGTAACACAGGGCTCACCCCATGCATATCAACTAGTGTTTTTGACCCCTCTCATGATTTTTGTGTCATGGTTCAACTATTATCTCCTGTGTATTATAATTCTGCTTCCTGCCTAGAGGATGAGTATACCAGTGGGAGATTGAAAAGAGAGCCAGTCTCCCTTACCCTAGCTATGTTGATGGGGGGTAGGTCTTACAGTGGGAGTAGGAACAGGGGTATCAGCCTTAATTGAGGGTAGACAAGGAATCTAGTCTTTAAGAGAAGCTATAAATGAAGACCTAGGGATGTTGGGAAAATCTATAGATGACTTAGAAAAATCTTTAACCTCTCTGTCAGAGGTAGTATTGCAAAATAGAAGAGGCCTAAATTTTTTGTTTTTAAAAGAAGGAGGACTTTGTGCGGCCCTAAAAGAAGAATGCTGTTTCTATGCAGACCACACGGGAATAGTCAGTTTCTATGTAGAAATTAAGGGAAAGATGGGAAAGGAGAAAGGGAGATCAAGCAGCACATAGGGATGGTTCGAGTCGTGGTCCTCTAAATCTCCGTGGATGACCACTTTACTTTCTGCTTTAGCCGGACCAATTCTTATCATATGCTTGGTTTTCATTTTTGGCCCCTGCTTAATAAATAAGGGAATTGCTTTTGTTAAAGATAGAGTGAATGCAGTGCAGCTTATGGTCCTCCAGCGACAATACCAACCTATAGTTAAGATAGAAGAAGAGTATGATTTTCCACATGGAGATATAAACCTGTGGAATTCTAAGATTAGAATTATTTAGTAGAAGAAGAGGGGATTGAGAGAAAATTAAATTAAAGGTCCATGACTCATGCAGCTTACTAGTTAGGAGGGCTTTTTGGGCCTAGGGCAAAGAACAAAGGCTGTTGCTGTTAAGTCATTCTGGGAACTGGCTAGCCATAAAGATAAGAGAGACCTGCAAGAAAGTCCAGACTATCTGAGTTGAGATATGGGCCATCTGGCCCTGTGCCTCCCGGTCTCCAGCCCTCCTGATATGGGTTAGATGTTAACCAGATGCTCTGATGACATAGATAAGCACCTGCCCCTCCGAAACCATACACCAGAACAAAAGAACCAGATAGCCTTCTATGGAGCTTTCTATCCAGTAGCTGCAGAATACAGATTTTTCCAAGACAAGTCACGAACCAAATTGTAACAAATCATACTAAGTACCTTATTGGACTACAGTGCACTTCAAATAGAAATCAGTTACAAGAAAAACTTTGGAAGCTATATACATATATAGGAAACAAACAACTTACTTTTGGACAGTCAATAGCTGAATGAAAAAAAAAATTAGTGGGAAATTTTCATTTTTCCTGAAACAAAAGTGCAGCACAGCATCCTGAGTTATGTGGGATACAGAGAAGGGAAAATTGAAAGCAGAGCTTATGCAGTCAGTGCACATCAGAGAGTCAGGAAGTCCTTCAGTGAACAACTGTTACTACAAAGGTTCTCAATCCGTGGGGGTTACAATACCAGAGGTCGCTTAAGACCATCAGAAAACACAGATGTTTCCATTATGATTCATGACTGTAGCAAACTTACAGTCATGATGTAGCAACAAGAGTCACTTTCGGGTTGGAGGTCGCACAACAGGAGGGACTGTATTAAAGGGTGGCAGCACTGGGAAGCGTGAGAATTGCTGCACTAGAGGAATCCCTCGCTCCTCCCACTGTTCTCAAGGAGCTAAACAAATTCAAGTGCAAGACAAATTCAATGTTAACAAAGGAAAGAAAGAACTAAGGCCAAAGCCAAAAGAAAAGAAATAGAGACTGAAAGTTACAGAAGACAGCAAAAGAGCTTGTTCTTCAAAAAAAAGAAGCAAACCTGATAAGCAAAAAGTAACAACACACATCTCAGAACTTTAACATTCTGTGTTCTCTCCAGAACCCTTTGGCCCAATGACATCTTCGGCAGCTGTGACGACGGTCCTGTGCAGACTCTCTTACACATCTATTTCCATCACCAGACACTAGGCCAGACGGGCAGCTTCGCGGTCATTGGCTCAAACCTGGACATGTCAGAAGCTAACTGCAAACTGATGGAACTTAACCTGGAGATCAGAGAGTCTCTCCGCACAGTGCAGTCATATCCGCTCCTAGCACAGGCCAAACCGGTTGGAAATATGACGAGCACTGGATTCTGAGCGACTTGCAACCCTCAAGAGGGAGTAAGCTGAAGATGATCAAGACTGCTAGCCAAGCACCTTTTAGGAACCCTTGTGCTTCATTGATAACTTTGCGGGCAGCACTTTTAACTGTAGTCTACTAACTTCAAACTGTCAAAAACAAATAAAACTGAAGAAAAATATCTAACTGCTTAACTGCTGCAGAGACCTCCACAGTAACTGTATGAAGAAGGAATTATTTTTATTTTTATTAACCTGTGTGAATAAGAATAAGGGCTAAAAGCGACAAGTACAAACTACATTACTCTGGAAAAAGGAAGAAATTCCAAGAATGTTTGCAATAATGGCCCAAAGACGTTGCAGGGCAGGGTGAACTGAGGCTCAGATGGGGCCAACGCCTGTTAGCTGAAGACCTGCACCTGCAGAGCCTCTTGGATTTCCAGCCGCCATCAACACAGAGTTGACACTTAATGATCAACTTGACCACCCAGTCAGACAGATAACACAGACTTATTTGCAAAAACCATTGGGTCTGGGGTTTTTTGTTTTTGTTTTTTCCGACTGACGGGATAAGGGTTTGGGGTGTTTGGGTTTTTGATTGGTTTTTGTTTTTTGTTTTTTGGGTTTTTTTTTTTCTTTTTTGGTCTGTATAAGGAATTGTGTGTGTGTGTGCGTGCGTGTGTGACAGTCCTGTTTTCAAGGTGTGAATGTTTGGTGACAGCTTTTCAGAGCATGCCTAAAAGAGCACTGCAAGATTATTTTTGAAGAAATTTTATTTTATTAGATCTAACTCTTCATAGTGTGTAAATGTTAGAACACTTTAATAATATTTTAAAACTGGGTTTTTCCCAGTGTCTCAAGAAAAAAAAAAGAAATAATATATCTGTTAACGTTAGTGGACTCTGCTGCTCAGCTCTCTGATCAGTGCTTGTGTCGATGTTGATAACTAACCAAAGCAGATGCCTGCAGAGACTTTAAATTTGTAAAATAAAGATGGACGCTGCCCGCCGGCGCCTCTCATTACACAAGTTAACTTATTTCACTCGGTAACTACTATAGACACCGCCTAGACTAAAACCTGTATTTTCTTGTACGTTCGCGCCACACGCTGTTACATCAGAGAACATGTCCAAAGCTAAAGGAAAAGTTGTGGTCACTGATGGAGTGTATGTTCTGCGGGCCCTGAAGGGCTGCGGACTTCAAGAGAAGAGATGCAAATGAACTTGTGTGTTTACGCAGGACTCAAACTTGTTTCAGGCAAAAGGAACCTTGGGGATATGGGGGATACAGACAGGAAGCCTGAAGACCGACTCCCAGACCACGCAATGTCCTTCTCCACTGTCTAAGTCTGTAACATAACAAACTGGATCCTGTCTTTTTTTTTTTTTCTAATAGAATTTTGTAAAGGAAATGAATGTAGCCTCCCAACGCCTCTGATTTGAAAGGAACACCTTGTATTTTTTTATATGCATCTCTTCTCCACTGTGACTTTTGTTTGCAAACTGGGCTCCGAGGCTCCAGAGTTTGGAATAGAAATGAATTGCTTAGCTTTGCCTTTCCCTGGGGGCGTGGCCCCCGACAGAAATGTAATTATGCTCAAGTGCATTAATCAAGGCCACTGTGCACGCCGTCGGACTGCTGACGTAGTTATGTTTCCTGTAAAACTCCATAGCTGGTCACAGCACGTTCATAATCACTGTATTTTTTTGACCCAGATAAAATTATTTTAATGGTGTTCTGGTACTGTAAATGGTGTCCTTTAAATTATTAATAACTCTTGGGCTGAGGGGGGCAGGCACAGGGATGGTGTCCGGAGACACACCACACCTCCCATCCCAGCTCCCATTCCCCTCACATCCTTTTTCTTAAAAATAAAAAAGCACTGTAGCTGTTGGTTTGTGTGGTATTTTAAGAAGAAAACAACAAATAAAGAGGACTATAGATGACATCATGTTACCTGGATAGTTCTCACGTATAACTTCACTTTAAAAAGGCAGGGACAAAGTTAAATTGACTACCCAAAGACTTTGAACAATTCATATGGTACTGATGGCGGGGGGGGGACTACATCTGCAAAAAAAACCAAAATCAGCCCCATTAGGATCTTCCTTGGCACACCTGCACTGACTCCAAAGTTTGTCTATACTGACATAATTCTTAGTGCCTAGTTCTAATCAGCTTCTTCATTCTGCAAGAACCTAGTGCTTGCCACATATTAATCCTCTTCATGGAACTCATCATTTTAAATAGCTGGGAAGTTGAGAGATCAGACAGTTCCCTGGTGCTGCTCTTTGGGAAGCCAGAATACAATCGCAGGGTTTGGAGCTGTGTCCATGTTTAGTGATTCCAAGGTTAGGGCTGTTAGCCTCAGCCAACCTTGGCTTGACGCATGGCTAAGGGACATCTTAGGGAAGAACTGTGCCAGAACATAGTGGTGGCCTGCTCTGTCAGAGAACCATCACCCACACAGCAGGAGAGAGCCAAAAGTGTGAGTGGCTTTTCTCTTCCCCCTAGTTTTTAAAGTAGTCCACAGTTTGAAAAGTGTAAGAATTACATATAGGCTGGAGAGATGGCTCAGTGGTAAGAGCACTGACTGTTCTTCCAGAGGTCCTGAGTTCAACTCCCAGCAACCACATGGTGGCTCACAACTATTTGTAATGGGATCTCACGCCCTCTTCTGGTGTGTCTGAAGACAGCTGCAGTGTACTCATATGTATAAAATAAATCAATCTTTAAAAAAAATTACATAAAACACAATTCTCACAACATGCAGAGATAGCATTAAGTGTCTCCTGCTAGCCTTTCAGTCTGAGAGTCTGATGCTCTCTAAGCTCTGGGTCACACCTATAAACAGTGTGTGACAGGCCAGGGTGCTAGAATGTTGGTGTGAAAGGTGGGAACTTCTTGAGTCACTTTGTATCTGCATTCAGTGCTGGCATTCTGATCCTTGCCAAGTAATATTAGCTGCCCTGGGAAAATTAATTCAACAAATGATTTCATGATCCACTTTAACAGCCGGTGGGGTTGTCTCGGGACTCTTTGCAGGTTCATCTACTTGGCAAGTACTGAGCACATAGTATGCCCATCATGCCCCACCCAGGACGAGTCAACTGCGTTATCTCTGCCTGGGCTTAGTCCCAACTAAGAGAGAGCTAGCCCATGAGAACACATGAAGCCTGACCCTTTAAGCACATGGATCTTAATGCCCACTTCTAACCAGCCCCACTTTAATCCCTAAAACTCCTTACCTGTCAGCAGGCACCCAGAGTGTTTTCCTTTAAAAGACAATCTATCCTCATGGTCCACTATCCACAGTACACCTTTCAAATGTTTTAGTGAGGGCTTGAGAGGTGGCTCCACAGTTAACAGACTACAAGGGCGGTTAACATGCCTTTGTAGAGGACTTGGGGCTCCATTCCCAGCACCCACACGGTGGCTTCAACTGAAACTTCCACCCCAGGATATGCAGTGCCCTCTTGTTGCTTTCTTGGTCACCAGGCATTCTTGCTGTACACATAACATGCAGGAAAAGCATGCATAAAATAAATATGAAAAGGTAAGACCCCCTTTAGTGCTTTCTCATGGATGACTACGTAATGGCCAGACCTCAATGGCCAGTTTTACCGTCTGTCATAAACTCAGTATTTAGCCTCTCTGGTTTTCTCTACCAGAGGGTCCTTTGCACATGTTGTCCTCATGTGAAATGAGTCTTTTCTATTAAACTCAACTCAAATTCCAGCTCAGTTGACATTGGCGGTTTGAGTCCTTTTACCAAGAAGAGCTTCCCCATCACGCCAGTCCTCAGTCTTGAGTGTTTGCTGATACACTTTTGGATACTTGTTAGACACACCAATGAGGAGACTGAAAGGCTGGAAGCACTGCTCATACATCAGCTTGACAGAGCAGTGATGAACCTGGGCCCAGGTGGACCCGTCCCCTCCTCACAAGGACACTAGAGAGCCATCAAGCCCACTTTGGAATTTTAGTATGTTTCTTCGAATACTTGCTAGTGCCCAAGGTGCCAGACCGGCATTCACTTCCTAGTGGACAGGTGTTGGATGCTACTATAATAAAGTTTAGAAAAACTGGAAGGGAACGAGGTTTTTACCTGGTTCCAGTGGTGATGCTTGTGTTAGACCAACAACCAACACCTGCTCCATTAGAAGAGCCTGAGGCTGCCCGCCCAGCATCAGCTGCAGTGGGCTCTCCAGGTTCCCAAGGGGACCTTTAAATGAGGACCACTTTAAAATTTAAAAAGCACAACACAAGTTAATGTGTGCTGGGCCTTTTTAATAACATCTTTCTTAGGAACTTCAGACCTACAGACTGAAGCTGTAATATTCTTGTCTGTAAAACCTTAAGATTTGGGCTGGAGAGATGGTTCAGCAGTTAAGAGTACCAACTGCTCTTCCAGAGGTCCGGAGTTCAAGTCCCAGCAACCACATGGTGGCTCACAACTATCTGTAATGGGATCTGATGCCTTCTTTTGGTGTGTCTGAAGACAGCTACAGTGTACTCATATATTTATAAATAAAATAAAACTAAACAAAAAGAAAGAAAAATCTTAATTGTTGAATGAGGTGCCTTTAACTTCCTTAAGTCAGCCTGACTCACTCTCATCAACAAATGTTAAGAAAGTTATTGACTCTCCGCACATGCACCCCTCAAACTGACACATGAATTGGATAAAGCCTCAAACTTGTTTGCAATACCTTTTATTCACAGGCTTTATATCCAAGTACACTGTCTGTCATGAAGAATTTGGAAAGGGAAGAGGTGAAGAGGGGAGAAAGCTCACTTGTCCATTCCATTAGCCCCATCTAGCAGAAACGTTTTCGACTCTCACTAAATGATGTATTTGAAGCTGAAGGTGCTGTCGCAGGACAGGCGTTTGTCCTTGCATCTCCCACACAAGTCTTGCCGATGGGGGCGTTTAGGGTCCACGTGGCGAAGTCTGACTGGGCAGGCACATCTAGTTCTTTTACAACTCTGAAAAATCGGAGTGAAAAGTACAAAGGGTGAGCCCTGTCTCCACTCGATTCTTGGAGCTTCAAAACAGATTACAGAACAAGTGGCCTGTGTGCTGGGCACTGAGAACCAAGTGCAGGGAAGCTTAGGGAAGTTTAAGGCCCCTTATTGTAGAAAAGTGACTACAGTCCCCTTTTCTAGATGGAGTCTTTAGTGGCTTTCCATTCTCGGTTTCACAGGGCCCACCCTAAGGTAATTAATTCTCCAATTACCAACTTTAAGTGCACTGGGCTCTCAGATGTGGAATTCCTTTATCTCTGTCATTAATTTTAACAGGTAAATGTTTTCAAGGTTATCTAAGTCCCTTGGCACAGTGCTAAATTAATACTAAGCAAGCAAACTCTTAGCCACAGTTATGGGTAAACTGCATAGAGCTAGACAGTGTAGGATGGTCTTACAGGAAACTCCCTTTGTAAACTCTCAAGAAAAGCCAGAGCTCAATTTCTTGTGTTTCATATGCTAACTTGGGAATGTGTTTCCTATGTAGCATTGGGGTAATGTGTACCATCTCAAGCTAGCAGAAAGGCACTCTGTTTTGCAATATGTTTTCCCTTAGGTCGAGTGGAAGAGGCAGGTAAGCAAGCCCTTTCTACTGCTAACAAGGTAACAGATGCAAGAGAGGCCATGCAATCAAGTTTTACAACAGCAGAAGGGAGTAAACACCCCATTTCACAGTGGAGGGGACTTTCTACCACCAACCTAGTCAAAAATGAAAAGGAAGGAGGAGGGAAAAGGTAGAGCCTAAAGCTACTGGAAACCACCTCCTTCAGGAAATATACTCAAAGTCGTGCACCAAACCCCTCTTCCAAAATGCAAACGTTTGGTTTACTTGACAGGTGATGTCCTCCACTCTGTAAGGGTTGTAGGATTTCTCACACACTCGGCAGAACTGTTTGAAGTACACCTGCGAGGAGAAAGAGCATCGGCATGGAGCAGACACTCGGCAACACAGCAGAGCAGGAGGGCTGCACGGTGTCTCTTACCTTACTGGTGCCCTGCACACACCACACATAGGCGCTCTCCCACCGGATTTTGCAGTCCTTGCAGTGATAGTAGCCGTACTTCTGCTCTAAGAACTGAACAGCAGGGTACCAGACTTTAAGCAAGTGATGCCCGAGTGACCCTAATTTTCAGAACCTGGGACCACATTCCACTTGATACTTTAAGATTACCGTGGTAGTAAGGTTAGACTTGGGTCAACCTCTAAGTTAACCAGGTGAACTAATAGCTCAATCAAACAAATATGTAAACGGAGGCCAAACAAGATAGTTCATATAGCAGCAGACCGATAAGTGGTTTTTCCCCCCTCAGACAAGGGAGAAGCCAAATCGTGCGGTTTAGAGTTTGGGATTCTTCCCGTGGCATTTTATGTGGGCGATGCATTAGGACACTCACACATGGGAAAGTTGTTATGCCGAAAGAGAAAGGCTCTTCTAAAACCTTTGAAAGTCTTCAACCAATACTAAATTTTCCTTGATGCTAGGTAAGTTTCCAAAAGAGTCCCGCTACCTACCCAAGTCTAGCTCATTTGGTATGAACTACATAGTGTTAGCACCTGGTTCTTAAACTTCCCAAGCTTCCCACTTAGTGACAAACAAGTTGGAAACAAGTTTTTATAACTAAGTCTTTAGGAGTGGCAGGGCTTGGAAGAACTCTTAATGCAATTTTTTATAGGTGAACGACCACCACAGAGGCCCGAAAACTTGGGATTTCTGCCTAAGAGATCACACCCAGCTGTGAACAGCAACCGCCAAGCACTTTTCTATTTTTTCTGACACCCCATTCCACTGCCACCCCAACCTCAAACACACCAGCCTTGAAATGACTGAAAAACAAGGAATGTCTCAGAGTCCTCTCCTGGAGCTCAGGGCTCTCCATTTCTTTGGTGGGGGTATACGACCTACAGCACTCTTTGTGCCTCCTTGTTTGCTAGCACAGGCAGCAACTCAAGACCATCCAACAGCTTAGCAGTGGCTGGCCTCGATGAATGGGGAGAGTGGTTTTTTTTTTCTTTTATTTCTTTTTCTTTTTCTTTTCTTTTTTTTTTTTGTTGTTTTTTTTTTTGGGGGGGGTGTTTTGTTTTTGTTTGTTTGTTTTTTAAGCCAGGCAAGTTTGGGAGAGAGAAGCTTCAGTTGACAGCTTCAGAAACGAAGGGAAGGGGCTGGTATAGAACAAGCCGGCAAGTTAACCAAGACAGATCATCTAGAGGGGAAATAAAAAAAGGAGCCTTGGGAAACCGACTCTCCCCGCAACGAAGTTCAAAAGATTATGTTTCTGCCATGTGTGCACTTATCTTCCTTCAGCCATCTGAAGTTTGGTCCAAACCAGACTGTGCGCATTCTCCGCGGAGACCTCATGTGTAGCGTTTATGTGATCAGAATAATTACAACTGGCATTCCCCAGGAGCAGAGGCTGCCAGTGGGTCAGGACACATATGGGTTGGTTTTTATTGTGTAAACGCCTCCCATTGTATTAACAGGCAGCGGCTGCAAAATCCTATATGCCAAAGAGCTGGAGAGATGGCTCAGCTGTGAAACAACACCCTGTTCTTCTAGAGGACCGTAATTCCGATCCTAAAACTCACATGGTGACTCACAACCATCTGTAAAACGCCAGTCCCAGGGGATCCGACACCCTCTTCTGCTCCCATCTCTCCACTACAACGAAGTGTACAGATACAACATGCAATCAAAACACCAAACATGTTACAAACAAACAAACAAACAAAACCAGACGGATGGCATGGAAGAATTCTATGTTCTGCATCACCCAGAGCCACCAGCTTAGCCCTGAAGGAGCCCTACAATTCTGGAGGCGTCCAGGCCATCAGGCTGGCCTCACCTGGAAACGCAGGCGCTCCTTGTCCTGCTCCGTGCTTTGCGGGGAGGCCTGGTCTCGAGGGGCATCCGAATCACCGGGGTCCTGAGCCATCTCTGCGGCAGGACATGGCTCCTCGCTCCCAGGCTCAGACTGCATCGCCGCCACACTGTTCCGGTCCTCCGGTGGTGGCTGCTGCTCCCACCCGGCCTGCCCTGCAGCCTGAACATCGCCCTCCTCGCTTCGCGGCTGGGGGACCGCTTTCCTCGCGGCCACCTCTCTCGGCTCCGGTTCCCGGGTCCCCGAGGATGCCGGGCTCCCCTCTCCCTTCGTGGGTGTCTGCCTGCCTCCCGCAACCTCCAGTGAGGAGGAGAGGCCACAGAAGGTCACGGACGAGAACGGGGCTACGGTCTGCCAGGATCGCGGGGATCTCCCGGCGCCGGCGTGGCCACGGGGTTGACAGGAACCCGATCGGGCGTCGGGGCTGGCTCGGCACCCTGCAGGCTGCAGCGTGCGGCGCCCGAGTGAACACTGCACCGAGGCGTCGCGGCGCGGGTTCACCTGCACCGCAGCGTCACGGCTGCTGACCGACCGGGGACCCATCCGCGACAGCAGGGCCATGAGCTGTGCCCGCTGGTGGCTGTCGACGTACTCCGCGGCCATGAGCTGTCTGTAGCCGGGGAGGAAGGAGGGGGGCGCGGGTCGGCAGCCCCTGGCTCCGAACCTCCAGCCATCCCCGGCTTTGGTGGCCTGCGGATAAGGATGCGGGCAGGGGTGGAACGTGCTCGCCGGGAACATGGGTGCGTCCCGCGCCTCGCCCGCCCAGGCAGCCATCAGCGCAGCCCAGCTGCCCTCCACGCTGCGTTAAATAGGCGGCCGCGCACTGGTAGAAAAAGCCCTACCACCTGCTGTTGCCATGAGGAGCAAAACCTTCCCCACACTGGTTAAGAGGCGACCCCCACCCCCACTCCCTCGTGGATGCAGAAAAAGAGCTTTCCTTGCTAGCCACAGCAAGGATTTGTAGGGGAACTAGATGAGATGAGAATTCAACCCCAGAATCATCACCGAGATTAGCCGAGCCAGGTGGGCCCCCATGTCTGTAGCTCCAGATGTCTGTCATGAAGAAGACAAGGGAGGCCAGTGTGTCTGATTAGGGAGCAAAATACCAAGGTTAGGAGACTGCTCTGAACCTCTTAGGTTGTCTCAGATCACAGCTCCAGTCTACCAGAGCAGTGGGACAGTGTCCAGCCACAGGCCTTTCCGGAAGGAAAGCCTGTAGCCACAGCCCTTTCCCACGGATGAACAAAGTGGCCCATTTTCTCTCCCTGAGGTGAGGTCTACGCATTTTCCTAAGTAAATCATTCCTTCAGACGATAAATGGAGCTGAGATGCGTTTATACACATACAGGAAACATATGGGGAAAAATGCCTTTCACCCCTGCACAATGTTGATGGCCATTAACAATAGATACTAGATCAAGTAGTCACACACATTAATACGGTTTTCTCTGGCTTGACGATGCAATGCTATCCTGTCGTTTCACTGACCCGTTTTGGACTTTTCTCAATACAGGCTCGCCCTGAACAGAATCGGTTGTTTGTAAGTTGAACAAACCCATGGTTCTGTTTTACAAACATTTCCAACCCCATTTCCTATCTGTAGCAATGCTGGTGGAAATGGAAAAAAACAAAACAAAACAAAAAACAAACAAACAAACAGCACACTACTTAAGCAGAGGACGCGGCACTTTAGCTGATCCAGGTGTAAGCAATATTGGGACACTCTGTTGAGTTAGAAAAACACATGGGTAATACTGAGATACTACATTACAGTGGGAAGAGCAAATCTGTTACAGGAAATGTCAACCCATCTTTATCCCGGATGCGAACCATACTCGCTACCAATGGTCACAAATAGGAAGTGATGTTTCAGCTCCCGTGTATCTCCTCAGTCAGAGGGCGGTCTGGGTGGTCTCCATCATCACTAAGTCATGCGTCCCCACGGTGCCATAGGAGGTGTCTGCCATTTCCTCTTCTTTCAGTTTCTTATAAGAAATATCGGTGTCTTCGTCTTCGTCTAGGGCCTCTCGCTTGTGCAGTATCTCACTTCCGTACATTTTGTAGATCAACACGAAGACCCCTGCCTCGGCAGACTGGAAGAGGGCGTAGAGCAGAGGGAACATGTACATGCTACCTATAAAGCGAGGCGGGAAGTTTGAGAATCGCAGTGCAGAGCTGCACGTTCTGACTTCCTGTTTCCAGACACACAGTCCTCTTGCAGTTGGGCGGGAGGTGGAAGAGGGTAGCTAAGCCATAACCCGAGGCGTAGCCCGCCAGAGGCATAAAAATGGCGACCACGTAAACAGTTGTGGGAATGCTTGCCAGCAGTTCAGGTCCCAGCATGGTGCCAGTCATTATGAAAAGAACCACCAGGGTCACAAGCAGAGACCACAGGGAAACCTGGTAAGAAAAGAAACACATGGGCAACCTATCAACAACAACATCACTGAGGAGGCATCTGGACAAGCTACATCCATTCTAACCTCGCAAACAAAGCCTGAAGCTCCTTAGACATAACTGCTTGGAGACCTAGCTTGATATCCAGTGGCTCCTCTGGGCTCTTCACTTGCTTGGGATGGAAGGACATACAGACAGACTACTCCTTCTGAAAAGGTCTTCAAAACGATAAACCAGAGATCAGGGAAAGGTTACCGTTACTAGGCAGACCCTCAGCCTCTCGGCCTTGGCCACGCAACGTTTAGTACTCTTCGTGTGTGCTTAATTCACTGTCTTGCTTATTTCCAATGGAGCAGCTAGAATTTAGCCCAAGAACCCAGTTATGGGCTGAGGACTAGCCTGGGCAACATAGTCTTCATCTCTCCTGAACTCTGTGCTTTCTACTTGAAATTAGTTCTTATTTCACACCAGAAAGCAAAGGCTGCTAGCACTTACAATGAAAACTAACTTAGTCTAGGATATTTTTAACCTTCAAAGTATAGCTCCAAAGATGGCTAAGAGTATGGAA